>NC_046657.1:157058220-157059784 GCF_010883055.1 Belonocnema kinseyi
AGGGAGCTCTTCTTAATATTTTGACACCAAAATCATGTCGATACACCTTACCGACTGCGAGTAAAGCCACCCACGCTTTAACTTGACAGACTGTACATGTTGAGACCAAAATGACAGTTTAAAGCTACTTTTCTTTTTAAGTACGTAAATAACTGCACTCGGAAAAATTCATTAAAATTTATGAGTTGTTTACAGCATCTAATATAGCTTCCTAGGACGTTTGCATCTTTCGCCGGGTCATCTAAAGCCTTTTGAAATTGAACTTATAACTGATACTTCCATTAAGCCCCTTTGTTACTCAGTACAAACTAACTTAAATGGTCTAGAGATCCCAAGACCGTGTACCCTTTTACTTATTTCTGTTTAATTGCTTTTTCGCCTCTGTTTGGCCTTCAGCCTATTTCTGGATTTATCCGGTTATAACAAAACTGACAAACTTCACTCCCACCACCTATACCTGTCAACCATCCCAGCCCCTGATTTTTTAGTTCGAGCCCTAGCGAAAACCTGACCACATTTTACTTTCAGAACTCGTAAGATCAACCTTTGTATTATATTTCACTCACAATTATTATCTGACTAATAAACACAAATTACTTTAAATCTTGTTTCATCAATTATTTTATGGTATCCTTAAAATTACTTCTATAATCTAAGGAGTGTTCGAAGACACTTAATACTTTATATGAAAGGTGGTAATCTTTATCTTGGTAATAATGTAATTTAGTAGGAACTGACTATATGGTTGCCATAAAGTAGGAATTTACTATATTGTTTCTACTTCTACTACTGTAGGCTTTGGCCATACGGTGTAATGTGGCCACCTACGTGAATGGTTACGAGAAGTACACCAGTGAGATTCCTTAGTTGTTATGAAGATGGTTGTTTAAATAAATAATCACAATTAAACTGAAAGAAATTAATATTACAGTTTTTATTCAAAGGACATTGCGCGTCCCGAGTTGAGATTCAGTATATAGGAACAGATCATTGCTCGATCTGTATATTCGCACATGCGAACGATGGGTCGACCGGACGGAGAATGCTGTCGAGCAAAGCTCGAGTGAACTGGTGACGCGGCAACGAGGAGTAGGGATACGCTGTACAAAGAGCGGGAAACGTTGAGAGAAGCGTGAACTAGGACAGTGGTCGGCAAACTTTTTCCTGGATTTTCAGGTAAGGGCAGGCTTGACCCGGCTTAATTTTTTCTACTACTTTTCGGTTGTTCACGGAGCTCAGTGCGGGTGAGCTCACCCCGCTAGTGGTCTTTTGTCCATAGGCAGGTCCAAGTATAAAAATTAAAAAAAGTTTAATTTTACAATTAGCGATTTAAAAATAATATATTTGCTAGAGCTGCATTAGCCTACTGAAAGTATAGCACTCTCAGCGTTTCCCATCTCTTACCAACGTGGAGGTGCAGATAGACTGTAAAGAGACTTTTTTTGGGCGTATTCATTTCAAATCAGACAGGTTAGGCAATCCTCTCAAAGATTCAAAAAATTGAATAAAATTAAGGAATATATTCTTTTTTGATTTAAACAAGAATTTGCAAGTTTTTTTATTG
>NC_046657.1:157059884-157074362 GCF_010883055.1 Belonocnema kinseyi
TTTAAATTTGAATCATTAAAAATTTTGTCCTAAATTAATTTTTCGCTAATTCAGAAACGATTTTTAACAGCAGCATGTCTAATCTAAAAGGAATTCGCCCTATTATATTTTCTTAACAATTAAAGAAAACATTGCGTTAGTTAAATACGTACGATTATTAATTGTGGTACACACTGTTCATTAATATCACGTAAATTAATGTGAAGGATGTGAGTGAACTGAAGCTGCTAATTTTTTAATGTCAAGTGTCATGGATCTAGTAATTTTTAACAACAAATAATTTTCAACGTCTTCTAATCGATTTCTGTACTTATTCTTCATGAAGGCCATCGAAGAAAAGCCCAATTCACATAAGTAAGAAGTAGGAAAAGGAACTAAGACTTTTAATGCAGCCATTACAAGTTCTGGGTATTTCGATTTAATAAAAACCCAAAAATTGGAAGTTGTGCGTTTTTTAAATTCAGATTTTAATAAAAGATGATTACATAAATCGAACAAATAATATTGCAAATTTGGCTCTAATCCCGCGTGCATTGCCAAACTTCGTTCAAACGGATTCAATGTCCATGCATCTTGGTACTCACTTTTTGGGGGGAAATAATCGCGAATATTATTTTTCAAACCATTTAAACGTTCGATGATGGACGATTTTGTGTGCGCGTCAATGGCACCGTATTTTAATCACACAGAAAGTAAAGGAAATGCATCATAAAGATTGGAATCAATCTGCATGATCCAATACTCGACCTTCATGAGAAAGCTTTCCACAGAATTCTGAAGAGAAATCATGTCTAAGCACGAACCTTGCATGTTGACATTTAAAAAATTTAAATGTCCGAAAATGTCTGCTAAATATGCAAGTTTCATCACCCACAATTTTTCGTCAAATTTGTGAGCTAACTCATGTTTAGAGTCACTTAAAAAAATATAGACTTCATCTTTAAAAAAAAGTCGATTAAGAACCTTGCCCCGGGAAAGCCATCTCACTTCAGTGTGATACAATAATTGTGAAAATTCTGCTCCCAATTCTTCACAAAGTACCGAAAATAAACGACTATTTAAAGAACTACTTTTGATAAAATTTACTATTCTAACCGAATCGTCCATCTCTTCTTTTAATAATGCTGGCACAGATCTGACAGCTAATGCATATTTATGAATAATACAGTGATACCAAGAATAGTTCGGCGCGACTCCTTTGAAATATTTTACAAATCCTACATTTTTCCCAGTCATTGAACTAGCACCGCCGGAAGAAAGAGATAGACATATTTTCCAATCTAATTAAAAAAAGCCGTTTTTTCCATCATTCCTTGAAAAAGTAAATGTCCCGTTGCCTGCCCCTCCATACTATGACAAAAAAGCATCCGTTCTTCAATGTCCTCTTTGCCAATGAAGCGAACGAATCCCAAAAGTTGTTCAACATTGCTGACATCAGTTGAGCCGTCCACCTGAATGGCAAAAATTTCACTAGAGTTTAGCTCATTTTTAAGTTGACCCCGCATATCAATCCCCAGTTCCGTGATTCGCCTATCGATTGTTCGCGCGGAGTGTGGGATATTTTCAATAATTTGGGCCTTCTTATCCTCCCATAAAATTCGAGTCATTCCGCACAAATTGGACTAATTAGTTTCCCCACTTCTGTTTGTGGCTTACCTGCCCGGACAATGGCTAGTGCTGCAGCATATGAGCACTCACATAACTTTCGCCTTAATCGTAAGTCCTCGGTGTTTCCTACTGTTAATTCACTACCCAACATTTCTCGATCTTTTCCCTCCAAAAACTCAAGTACGCGCAATTTGGTTTTAAAGACCTCGACCGGAAGGGTTTGAGATTCTGGGTAGTTTCGCTCAAAATGACGTTTTATTTTTGAGGGAGATTTAAGCGAGACGGTAAATACTTTTAAACAAATTAAGCACTGCGGGTCACCACTTTCTTTCATGCGAAAACCGTACTGCAAATAGTCCGATATTTTTCACGTCTTTAAGCCTTTGACTTTCAGAGAGAACTAACTCTTAATTGCCATTTGACACCTGAAAATGTCAGAAAAGAGTAGGAGTGGGCATTAAGGAATTTAGCATATCTTCCAAATTTTACAATGACTTCATAATTGAAGATTTCGCATGCACATCTCCAACAGGGTAGATGTTATGACTCCTTCTAATCCTTTCGTCCATGGCATCGTGATTCTACAAATCGATATGCCCAAAGCATAATACATAATGAAGACTACCAAGAATATGAATTTGGGTTTTCAGGATATGTTCACAATTTTACGAAAATGACCATTCTATTGAAATCCATTTCAAGATTTATTTCATTTCGATACTTATAACACCTCAAGTTTTCTGACTTAATAGGCAAATATCATTTCGTTTTGTTCAAAGTTGATTTTTCTACTAGAAATTTAACTTTTCCATTCGTGGCTAAAAATTTATCTTTGTTATTTAAAAATTCAAATATTTGGTTTAAAATTCAACTATTTAGTTAAAAATTACTATTTTTCAAATGAAGATTAATCTTTGTTGTTTAGATTTCATTTGGTTAGTTGAAAATTGAACTACTTAGTTAAAAAATTAATTTTTTCATGTTGAAAGTTAATTTTTTTACTATGAATTTAAACATTTAATTTATGTGTTATGTTAAAAATTCATCCTTTTAAGTATAAAATTAATGTGCTTGTTAGAAGTTTCATCGTTTTTGGGTGAAAATAAAACTTCTTTGTTGAAAATTAATCTTTTAACCATTTTTATATACAACTAAAAACCTTTTTTTTTAATATCACCTATTGCATTCTTCAATGAAAATTAATTTTTGTTCTAGTTCAAAATTTAACTACTTGATTGGAATTGAAACAATTTTGATAAAAATGAATTTTTTCAGTCCAACATTTATTACTTTAATTACCATTGTTTATCATTTATCAAAATGTCGTCCGTGAATTTCTTTTATATTATTTCAGATGCTAGATATTATGAAAAATGCTTGTTTAAATGCTTGGTTTAGTTTGTCAAATAATTCATTTTTTATCGATAAGTTATCACGATTATTTGTTTATTATGATTACTATATAATTCAATGTAATACATATAATATATTGTAATATTATAATGCACGGAGAAAACGATATCCCAAAAATTGCAATATATACCGTAATTCCTGCGCTTTATATATTATGTAATTATATTGCGCTTTATTTCCACACAGAGGTTTTGCGATATCATTGCGCGATATCTTTTTTTCGTGTATATTATATATTATATTATACGAATATAATATATAATATATATAAATAGATATAATATATCATATAATATCATATTATATTATACTTATGATTTATTTCACTTTCATATGTGTTATTCCTCAAATTTATAGACTTTATAAGCAAATGAAATATCGTTGGAATTGGAAAAATGCGCAGATTCCAAAAATATCATTTTCTAATCGCTAACTGCAAAATTGAACATTTAGAAATGTTGTCAATTTTTTCTACTTTTCAACAAAAGAGTTCTGAGGAAAGGGATGATGTGGCCAAGCTCGCAGGTACTGCCCTGAGAGTAGGTCACAGGGCAGGCTACCCTGCCCAGGGCAAGAGCGTGCCGACCACTGAACTAGGAGTAGGGAGATTGGAGAATGAAACTCGCTCGTACGCTAGGCGATACAGTAGGACCTGTCGCATCGAGACTCATCGCATCGAAATCCTCGGAGGGATGTAGTCCTCACACGTAAAATTCTCTACTGACCGTAATAGGTAGGCGCACGCACGTAAAAGCGCAGCAGACTCCACGCGACGGAAGTCAGTGCTGTATGCATGAAAATTGACCGGCTCGTAACGGCCGCTGAGATGTTAGGGCCTTGTATATTTCAAGATACGCCCCTAACAGGGGTTCGTTCAGGTATCTCACTAAATGCATTCATCGAGTGAACCTGGAAAAGGGGCGTTGTTTACGAAATCGAACTGCGTAGTGTCGTGTTCTTTGAAAGGTTGCGGTGAAAGGATTTGGCGCGAATCATACCGCGAATACAAAGATTACCAGGTTATCTTTATATTTAACGACGTACAATGGAGATCCAGCGGAAGAAAATAATTGTTGCTGCAGTTGCATCAAACCAATTATTTTTGCAAACGATGATGTTTGTAACTATGTTGGAAAGTGATGATGCGGATAGTGATACTGAGGTGGAAAGTACTGACATTTTAATGGAGTTTTCCATGAAAGTTCGAGGCCCGAGAGAAACACCTATCAGAATAACTGGCTTTTCTGAAAGAGTTGTTCCAAAATTTAACGCAAAACAATTTAAGAAACATTTTAGAATGAAGCCGAATGCATTTGATAACTTGGAAACTTGGCAGGAGAGCAGTTATCAAGTAATTGCAAAATTCCGGCTCGAAACTTGTGTGCTTCACGAATAAGGTTTTTTAAAATATGTTTACATGTATCTATTATACTTAAAATATGATTACCTTTAGAAGTGCCTTCTACTGAACTACTTCGATTAAAGTTTAAAGATGTCGCTCCAGAAGTTGAAGCTAGCTTTTCCAATTCTAAATGACATTAGGAAAAAATTAATTAAAAGCTGCACAGCCCAAAATGCTATTGAAACAGAGGAAACAGAGTGATTTTTTTAGGTCAATAGAGGAACAAATCACTTTCAATGAAATTAATGTAGGTACTATATATTTTTTTAAATATGAAAAATTTGAGGTTCCTAAGATTTTAAGTCCAATATAATATGTTTTTAATCAGATTGATTTGCCCCCCCCCCCCCTGAAATCGCCTCGAAAATCGACGAAAATCTACCTGAAGTATTTTGTGAAATAATTAAAGTATTTGTGAAATCTTTGGGAAATCATTTAAATCTTTATGAAATCTTTGCGAAACATTAAAAAGATTTTTTAAAATATTTTATAATATTATTGAAGTCTTTATAAAATCCTTAGGAAATCATGTACATGTTTTTTCCACTCTGTGAAATCTATATAAAAAATTTCAATAATTGAAAGCTTTTTGAAATCTTAAAAATCTACGCGAAATCTTTTAAATGCTGAGAGAATCATTGAGGTCCTTGTGAAATCTTGCTGATATCTTTGGAAATATCTGATAATATTTGTAAAATTTTTAAAACCTTTGTAAAATCATCTATGAAATTGTTATGAAATATGTTTTATCTATCCGAAATCTTTGCGAAATATTTTTAATATTTGTGAAATATTTCTAAGAGCTTTGGAAATATCTGGAAAATGTTAAAAATATTTTTGCAATATTCGGTATTTTTTGTTAAACTATTTAAATCGTTGGGAAATCATTGAAACCTTTCTTTTAATCTATCTGAAATCTTAAAAAATTCTATGAAATCTTTGGTCAATCCCTTTAATCTTCGTGAATTCAATTAAATCTATCCGAAATCTTTGCGAAAGTCTAAGACTCTTTTGGAAATGTTTGGAAATCTCTGCGAATTATTTAAAGTATTTTTGAAATATCTGATAATATTTGTAAAATTATTGAAATCTGTACGCTTTTTGAAATCTATCTGAAATTTTTGTAAAATAATTTAAATCTTCGCGAAATTCTGAGGAATATTATAAAATTATCTGATCATATTTTTCAAATTATTGAATTATTGCGGAAATAATTTAAATCTTTTAAATCGATAACTTTTTAAATTATTTGTTTCTGATTTAAAAAATTCAAAGTTTTATAAATTAAAAAAAGGAAGGAATTTTAATACTCGACTGACTATATAAATATTTAAACCTAAGAAAATCTCTTCTTTGAATGAATTAAACAATTTTCAATTAAAAGCCTTAATTATTGACAGCAATTTTAGATTAAAAATATTAAACATAGTATTTAAACGCTTTAAATACGGTTATTTCAAATTTGAGTTTTTTAAAATTGTACGGTTTTAATTTAAGTCCTTTGTAGCTAAGAGCTAGATAAATTTGAATTTTAAATCTTCAAAATTGAACTATTCCAAAAAACGTATTTGATTTTAAATTGCAGATCGTTAAAATTGAAGAATTTTCCATTGCAAGTCTTTAAAATTGAACTATTCCAAATAAGTTCTAAATTACATATCTTTTAAATATTTTTGGAAATATCTAATGAAATTTGTAAAATTTTTGAAACCTTTGTGAAATCTTTGGGAAATTATCTTTAAAATTGTTATGAAATATTTTTTTATCTATTCGAAATCTTCGCTAAATATTTTTAATCTTTGTATCTTAATCTATCTGAAATCTTTAAAAATTTCATGAAATCTTTGGTAAATCATTGCAATCTTCATGAATTCTTTTAAATCTATCCGAAATTTTCGCGAAATTTTCCGAAACTTTGAGAAATGATTAAAATCTTTCTGAAATGATTGGAAATCAGCGAAATGTTTGAAATATTTTTAAAATATCTGATACTATTTCTGAAATTATCGAAATAAATAAAATCTTTGTGCACTCTTTGAAATCTATCGGAAGTTTTTGTTAAATAATTTAAATATTCGTGAAATTGTACCTAGGAAAAAATTCTCCACCGCTTCTATTCTGAATAAAATAGACTAATTTTAATTTTCAAAAAATAATGACAACCTAAAAATAAGTTGTTTCATGTTTTTTATCTAATAAATGAGAACTCTTAGAAAAATTGAGAACAAGTGAAATTAATGATTGCGATTCTGTCCAACACACATCGCAAAATATGATCCCAAACGTACCCCTTTTACTTTATCAGATATGAATAATGCTAAAATTGTATGCAAATCTGGTTTTTTTATGAAAAAAAAGCCTACCTGGAGTTTTATAAATCGTTAGACTATGGTTTAAAAATAAAATTCATGCGACATAAAAGTCTACAAGCAAGAAGAAATAGTGAAATATCGAAAATCCACATTTTTACTTTCAGACTTGCGTAACCTATTTTTATTATTTCAAATTAATTATAAATTCCTATGATCTGTAATCTATAGAAAAAATTTCACTAGAGTTGAAACGAGCATATGTAAACAGAAAACAAAAGCTTACATGTTATTTTATTGACGGTTTCCTTTAAGCACTATGAAAGAGTACATTTCGATATGTGTGTGAGAAGTGATTATTTAGCGAATGAGACGTTTTTCGAACGACTGAAGCGAGTGAGAAAATTCTCATTCGCTAAAAATCACCTTTCACACAAATGTCGAATACTATTTTATACCACGAAAGGCGAAAAAATCATGTCAAAGTTTAGACTTTGAGGTTAGAGTAGTACAAATAATTATTCTAACCTGAATTAAGCGTCTCTTGATCGTCACAGTTAATAAATTCTGTTTCCAACATAGAATTAGAGTTTTGCTTAACGATTTTGTGGCCCATCAAGTCAACCGTTTTCTGTGCTAAACATAAAAGTTTAATATTAATAACAAAGAATTCTACATATATTTCTGCTATTAGTTTGATATTTCAAGAAAATTAAACGAACTTGTTTTCTTTTTTTGCAAATTAAGAGAGCTAACCATAACCTAAAAAGTAGTTATGTTCTTCACATCAGCTTACGTTTCGTGTCATACACTAAGATGCTTCCTGTTTCTTTGTTTACAATTGGATTTTGGTCCTCTCCCAAAATGACGATATGTTTTCCGGGTGCCAATTCCATCAGTTATATTCTAAGTGTGCGCTAACTTTCCAACTTCCCGCTAATTCCTCCCGCCAATTTCAGTGTTCACCTGGGTGGATCCGCCCACTCACCCAGTGCCGCTGAACGAGTTCGAGTGCACCCGGGTGCACTTGGTGAGTGTTACGTCCCAGGATCTGCAGTCGAGCCTCATTTCGCTGTAGTCTTTTGTTGATTCGATGAAAGAGAGTTCGGAATACTGACGTTGAATGGTGGAAACCATTACACAAAAAGTATAAGCAAGTCCAAAGTCCATTTTACATAAGGCCGAACTGGCGCCGCATACTCATTAAGGATACTAAATTTAGACCTATGACTCACTAAGTAAATAAACACTCCATTTTGAGACGCAATTTATTATATACTGCGTAGAAGTTTAAACAAACTCAACCTAATTTTTAGAATAGAGAGAGAGAGAGAGACCATCGCATTACGTGTAATCATCTGATATCATTTGTATCCTGCATTTTATCTAGGGTAATATATAAGGTTTCTAATACATGAAACATCTTTTAACGTTCTCGTATTTACGCGTTACCTAAGATTCAAATTGAATCTGTAGTTTCTTGCTGCGCTCCCTAGAGTGCATTGATGATCATTTTAATTTGCAAACAGGCCACACCGTTACACCTCCGCCCTCTAATAAAAGGTGTCTGAATCAGACACCTTTTATTAGCAGTAGTGCCTCCCTGTCATGTGCGTATTAGTTTTTTTTTCAATTAAAAAGAACTTGTGACAAGAATGTCAAAGGATCTTCCATCCTCCCCACTCGTCGAGTCCTAGAAGCAGGGACCCGTTGCCACTGTTTCCCTTGTACGGGGTAGTCAGTCCATTTTGTACCCTTGACCAGCAAAGGTCTGTTATAATAAAGAAGTCCTGCAATATAGTTCAGGCACAATAAAGAGTATTTAAAAGTGATTCTTCTGACCCGTTACAAAATTGACGATCCTGCCAGGATAGGAGTACACGATTCTTGTCTCTACGGAGCACTTTAGAGATCAAAAGACCCTATCTTTGGAAGACAATCTGGAAAACGGAAATCACTACGGTGGTTAAAATCGAGGACTTCCGGACTGTTACTACGATGCAGCCCGACAACCAGGAAGCAGAATTTGCAGTGGGACGAAATCTCTACGGTGATCAATATCGAGGGATAAATCCAAGACTCCGGACTGTTACTACGGTGCAGCCCGACAACCAGGAAGCAGAGTTTCAACAAAGAGAAAGTAAGCGAATTTTTAGAAAATCAAGTAGAAAATTTTGTTGGCGTCGGTATACTGTTGGCATAGCACGACCGCGTAAGCGTAGAATTAATTTTTGAAATATAAATGATTTAGGAAAAAAGCTAGAAAATTTGTGCTTAGACGTTATACTTCATATTGTTACGCGTTCGCGACACTTACAACCGATACTCGCAATCAGGTTTAAAGCTGGCTTTCCACGCCTATAGGGAAAATTTAAGTACACATTATCGCACACTTACAGACTCTTCCACAGATTCGCATAGTTCCATATCTGAGCGCAGTACGACCGCTCCCACTATGGCTACGGAAGATTCATCAAAACAAGAGTAGGATGTTCTAACATTGATCCTGAATAAACTTCAAATAATAGATGAGAAACAGGGTAGGTTTAAAACTAGCCTGATGACTTTGAACGAGGAAAACCTGAAGCGAGCGGGCGATATCAGAAATCTAGCTCAGTTTAACAATGCCTTGGTCACAGAGGATGAATCGAACGACCATTCACAGCATTCCAAGTCCTCTGAAAAGGAAGCATCGCCGTCACAGCACTCCGAGTCGTCTGAAAAGGCACTGTCGCCAGACGAGGAAACGCACGATCAAACGCAAACAGCGGGTGGCCCAGAGAGACCCATCTCGCCGGGCGCTCCCCCAAATTCTTTCGCACAGTGTAGTGGTCAGTTTCAAAGTGTTCGGCCTATACATCCCGTCCCCCAGTGGTCTAACACTAACGAGAGACCCATCTCGCCCGGCGTTCCCCTAAATTCCTTCGCACAGTGTGGTGATCAGTTTCAAAATGTTCAGCCCAGACATTCCGTACCCCAGTGGTCTAACACAGACCCACAGCTGCGTGTTCGACTTCAGCCCCCAAACCCTGTCATTCAGTGTAGCAATCAGCAGCCAGCACCCGCACGTGAATTTGTGAAATCTATCCGAATAGGTGAACAGCCCTCAAGTTCCTCGTAGCAGGTCATTGACCAGCAATGTGTTCAGGTCCCAAATTCCTTCACGCAGTATGCTTACCGGCTGCCAGCACCAGCTCATCGCATTTTTCGAAGAAAAAACCCATCTCTACCAGCGATGCACCGAATGGAAAACGTTGAACCGCTATCCCAAGCTAAAGAAATAATCCGCACGGTCGAGATTTTAAACGGACAAGATGATGTTGGTGTACATGATTTCATTAATACCGTGAAACGTGCGAGGCTAAGATGTTCCCAACCTAGTTTACTATTAAACTACATTTTAACAGAGAAAATAATTGGAAGTGCAAAAAAAGCAATCCGGCACTACCCTATAAATAGCTAAGACGATCTTTACAGCGCTTTAAAAACAAATTTAGCTACTACAACCACTCTGGAAACGTGTCGTAGTAAGCTTGAAACAATCAGGCAAAATCACGATTCAGTACAGTTTTATAATAAAAAATTTAGAAGCACGTATAATGAATTGATTTATACAATTCAATCAGAATTTTCGTCCGGAATAGAGCGGAAATAGAGCGGAAGGGTTCTCAGACTACCCATGAGGAACATACTGGTACCTACGGCCCGAAATCAACAGCCACAAATGCGAAATCAACCCTCTGATAGCACGAACCACGGACTACCTTCACAACATAGGATGCAAATGACTAGTAACTTCTGTAAGAAACTGGGCCATTTGGAGAGACAATGCTATGCGAAATCAAAACAGCAGGGTTTTCGAAATCGAATATCTCAAAGAAGACCGTCAGAAATCAGAAATATACAAGAGATGGAAGATCTACAAGACCCATTAGAATGTTACGAAGTGACACCACAGGAACAGGACGAAATTGAACGCTACGAAGAATCTGCAGATTTTCTGCAATCATCGGCCGATTACAATCCATACATGGAAAGCATTCGGATGGACGCACCTACAGGTTACTAGTAGATTCCGGAGCCTCTATCAATCTCATTAAACATTGTGAAGTACCCGTAGAAAGAATACCATTTGAGATGAGAAAACGTTTTGCCATGGGGAGAGATATTAATTATTCTTATCAAACAGTAAGAATACCATACTTAGAGAAGTTGCATTTATTTCACATAATTGATGATGATTTCCCCTTAACAGAAGAAGGTAAAATCGTCAGTGTCACTAGTTCAGAAGAAAATCAGGCAAAACGGATACAAGATCTATTAAACGAAGCGAGATTGGACTACATAGAAGAAAAAGAACGTCCTTATTCATGGAAAATGGTAGCAGGATACAGTGACATTGTTAACCTTGAAGTAGACCCTTTTCCATGTACCTATTTAGTAGAACATGAAATAATTTTGAAAACCGGAAAGACAGTAAATCTTCAATCTCATCGTCCTCCCCAATGTCACGAAGAAGAAATAAAAACACAAATGCAGAACTTGAAACAAAAAGGCGTCATACGAGATTCAAATTCACTCTTTAATTCGCCGATTTGGGTGGTCCCAAAAAAGGAAGACGCGCCTGGCAAAAAGAAATGGCGCATAGTAATCGATTTTAGAAAGATAAACGAGGACACGGAACAAGATGCATATCCGTTACCTATCATTGAGGACATTTTAGATCAATTAGGGGATGCAAAATTCTTTTCTGCCTTCGACCTCAGCTCAGGGTTTCATCAAATCAAATCAATCAAATCAAAGAAATACACGGCTTTTTCGACATCTGAAGGTCATTTTTAGTTTAATAGATTACCATTTGGTCTCAAAAATGGGCCTGCCACGTTTCAAAGGATGATGGACAACGCCTTGAGAGGATTAGTAGGAAAGCAATGTTTTGTTTATCTCGATGACATTGTCGTATTTGGGTCAACCTTGAAAGAGCATAATGAGAATTTAATAAAGTTATTTGAAAGACTGAGGGAGACAGGGTTAAAACTAGAGCCCGATAAGTGCGAGTATCTACGTCCAGAACTCGAATACATGGGACATCTCATAACCAAGGACGGAGTGAAACCTGACCCTGTAAAAATACAAGCGGTGCGTGATTTCAAATCGCCACAGAATGTCACTCAAGTTCAGACCTTTTTGGGACTCAGTCACGGTAAGCTTCAACATTGGCTGAACAATTTATTTCAAGGTATGGATGTCCTCGTGTTATTCATACGGACCAAGGATCTAATTTCATCAGTCAATGTATGAAAACATTTTGCAAAGTATTTAGGATCACAAAGACTCAATCAACTGCATATCACCCCCAAAGTTTAGGATCTCTAGAGAGGAGACACCAGACATTGGTAGAGTATTTAAGACAATTTGAAACTACCACAAATTGGGATGACTGGCTCCGTTTCGCAGTGTTCTCCTATAACACTAGTATTCACGAAGCAACTGACTTCGCCCCCTACACCCTAGTTTTTGGAAAGGAAGTTATAATCCCTAATAGTTTCACCTTATCACAACAAGAAGAAACATACTTAGGATATTTAAAGATTCTGTTTCTCAAGCTCGATAATGTTCGAACTATTTCAACCTATTCTATTATTCGAACCCTATTTCAGCGGACCATACGTCTTAGAAAAATTAATAGGCAATCAAAATGCACTCATTAGGTTAGGGCCTAATAAAACGAAAATCGTGCACACTGATAAATTAAAACTATGTGCACAACCGACTGTTCACGACCCTACTACTCAGAATCTACCAGTCCCAGAATTGGATCTAAAACAGTAAATCACCAAAATATCGAAACTAAACTTGGAAGCATAAATAACTAAATATACAAAATTTTCCACGTTTTCAATGCAATTTTTTTTTTGTAAAATGAAAAAACTATAATATTAACATTTAATATTAAATTGTTTTAAGAAATGGAAAAATTCAAAACTTTGATAATATTGTACTTCAAATCAAGAATTAACAACACTTTCAACTATTACAAGTATTATTATTTTTTTTCTCTCTCCCTTACTTAAATATCTTAATTAAATAATTAATAAATTAAGAATTGATACAATTAACTGATATTTTTGGATCCAACTCGATCATTCAGGAAACTGGACTGGTTACCCTTTGCGCAAAAGAACCAGGTTCCAAGAATGCTAGGTCCATCATTGGACTCATAGTTATCTGAAATATATCGAAATTGTATTAATATTTAGAATCTAATTTTTACAAACATTTTTTCTACTAACACTATTTCTGAAAAAAGAGAAAAAAAAAGAAAAAGGGGTAAGTGAGAAGTTGTTGCTACAAAGTAACCCGTTTTTCCTAAATTTGAAATTCGCGCCATAATTTAACCCTTTGACGCATACTCAAAAATTTTCTTTTAACATAAAAAAACCATATTTAGTTTGACTTACCAAATAAAATGAATATCAAGTAAAGAAATATAATGAAAATGAACAAAAAAATCCTTAACAATTTAAGACAAATAAGAAAATAACTTGAGTAACTATTTTGACTCATGTAACGGTAAAATTCATGCCGGTCGGGCCGCAACAACTTAAAAAAAGGGGGATGAGGCCCGCAGCCCCCAGTATTAGAGAAACTACGGAACGAAATAAAGCGTGAAATATGGAGAGCAAAAATCAGATTATTTTAAATAACAGCCAAAAAAAATAGATGAGGTGATGGAGATACCCCTAGTTGAGGAAGAGAATAAAATTATCCTTTACGAAAAACACATCAAGATTGCCTTTTCAAACGTAAGTTCCACCCTTTTTCTTCATTCATCTAGCCCTATCATTTTCCATAAATAATTTTTTTTTTGTTTTCCCACTTTTTTCCTTACTAATTTTTCCTTTTTCTCCTTCCTTTTTTTATTATTAAAAAAATATATATTTTCAAACGATACTTACTCAAATACATGTAAAATTTAAACAAAAATCTAAATCCACTTAGACTCAGTCTACGGGGTGAAAATTACATTAACTAAATACTACTTACAATATTTAACTGCATTTTACTTTAAAAACAAAGAAACGATTTACTCAAACATTTATTTAACTTGCTGATGTAACCAATTCATTTATCATAAACAATCAATTAATTGATAACTCATGGATTGATTAACTGATTGTATAAATTATATTAATAAACATAAATTATCATTTAGTATATCCTTCTGGTAGATTATTTTAATTTTTTGAATTTTTGACTAATAATGTGATCTGTTAATTATGTGACGACAAAATTAACATGATTTATTTATTGATCATTTTTAACTCAATTTAATTGTCTCAAACATTATTTTATCAAAATAATGTGCTTGTCAATAAGTAACATTAAAATCCCGAACCACTTCCTGAGAAAATTCCTTTATCTTTTATCTAACATTTTTACCCTTTAAAAAAAATTCTAGTCTCAATGCAATTTTCTGAGGGAATTAAACTCCCTCTAAGAGGAACCTTGATTTTGATGGCATTGTATGGGTCGGAATTAATGGAAGTCAAATGGATTGGCGATGTTCAGACTCCCATAAAGAAGGCAATATGCCAAATAAGGCTTATAAATCCAGGGACTACACTTCTTGCACTATGCCACCCGAGGGGCTATTCAGTCCCAAGAATCATGTAACCCCACCTCTTGAAATCGATTTCGAATCGCATGAAATTATATGAAATCATTGAAATCATTTTTTAGAAA
>NC_046657.1:157074462-157081971 GCF_010883055.1 Belonocnema kinseyi
CGACAGTGTTTACATATACTCGCATATTATACTTTTGTTTCGACTATTTCGTCGACACCTCGTGTCGAGCCTCGAGTCTCGCAGTCTGCTCGTAGTCTCGGAACGTTGAGCATCGCTTGACCGACACAAGTGTATATCCCGTATGCATTTTTCAAGTGTCGTTTTGAACGCCGTTTATTAGTGCTGTTTACATTAATTGCTGAAAGAATTCATCGATTCATATAATTACAACCTCGGAGCGAGCCTCGGAGTATTGTTACTTTACACACGTAAGTAAATTCAACTAAAAAAGGCGGGACGAAGTAAATACTGGGACATGATTGCAACATTAATCGGTTGTTTTTATTTTTTTCTTCAGATACACAGTCGTGATGGCGAATTTCGAAGCGGATTCACAGTCAATCTCGCCTTTGCTAATTTAAGCTGCATATGATCTGTGTCTCGCGTCGCCGTTCGCACTTCTACGCGACTTCTACGAATTCTTACAAGAAAAGAATCGTGCGGTCTATCTGTTTACATCAACTTGGATCTATTTGGATTTTTTTGAGCAATGAAGATCACCTGACTTCAGTAGTTTAGATGAAATAGCGATAAAAGAACTTGAAACATTTGTTCAGAATGAAATGCAATTATTTTTAGAGCCAGATCTAGAACTTGAACCTTTTTATGGTATGTATCACAAAATGCCAAAAAAATTTTGTTTTGTGATGGGGGATAAATTTTTGTTAAAAAAATTAGTTACGTTTGTTCAAAGTAAAGATATTGATTTTTGGAAAGAAAAAAGTCAAACAAAAAAGAGCAAAACAGAAAAAAATCAGAGTACTACTATCAAAGAAAAATTTCCTGATTCATCTACATATTCCCCATCAAATTTAGACGTTAACAATGAACGCAATGTTTTGATGAAATTGGTCAAAGATGCTGTTGAAAAAGTCATTCCAAATCAAACAAGTGACCAAAAAAAAGATATAACCAATCAAATTCGTATTACCGTATCTGTTGCCGAAATATACGGCAACGATAATTTACCTACAAATTTTACGTTTGAAGCAAAAATCAAATGTCCTTTTTGTTCACACGAATGTAAGTTAACAAAATGTGGCGATGCTAATACAAAAGGTTCAAGGTGGGGCATATCTAATGTTAAGAGGCATTTATCGAAACCAACACCAACACCTGTAGTTGAAGCTATGGAACCATTGCATGAAAATAGTTTGAATGAAAGCGAGTCGAGCTTGTCTCAAAATTCTGAATTACTGCAATCTTCATTGAATATTCTTAATGACAACAAGCAGGGGAAACAGTGAATCGGAGTGATTGCCGAACTAATCATTCCGGGAGTAAGCTCAAAAATGTTCGATCGATTTCTGAAAATTTTATCAAGACTGAGCGAAGAATGCGAAAAATGTATTCATCTGTAACCAAAAATCAGCCTCGTATTACCACTTTTTTCCCTATATTAGATGGATTGCAAAAGCAAATTAATCACAATAAAGAGTTGAGAGAACAACTAAAATATTTTTTAGAACTTCACTCGAGTAATGATGAAAAACAAAATGTTACTGAACCTAATTCTAAATTTATGCCTTTTTTGAAACAATTACAAGAGAGCGCACTGATTAATGCAAATAGAAAAAAAGGTGGTAATAGATATGAGAGCGCATTAAAGCTTTTTGCAACTTATTTGTATACAATCGGGGGTCGATTATCATATGAAACTCTATACGCTAATTTACCACTTCCTTCATTAAGTACCGTGAGTCGTACAATCAGCAAATATAATTACAACATCAAAGAAGGGCAATGTAGGGCATCAGAACTCAAACATTTCTTGACATCGAGGAATTTACCTTTATCCGTATGGTTGAGTGAAGATGCTACTCGCATCACAGGTCGCATTCAATACGATAAAGAAACTAACCAAATCGTTGGGTTCGTACTTCCGCTCGATGTTAATGGAATGCCTATTCCGAATACATTCATGGCAACATCGATCGAAAAAATTGAAGAATATTTTAAAAATAGTCGTGTGGCCAAATTAGTTTACGTTATAATGGCACAGTCTATAGTACAAAATGGGCCTTCATTTTGCTTATGTTTGTACGGTACTGATAATAAATTTACATCTATAGAAGTTAATAAGCGTTGGAATTTCATAATTAAAAGTTTAGAAAACGAAGGCATTAATGTATTAGGCAATTCGGCTGATGGCGATCCTCGCCTTTTAAAAACAATGAGATTGCATACAAAATTGCAGACACAACCAAACGAAATAATCAAAAGCAATGACCATTTTCCGTATTTTTGTGCAGATTTAAATATGAAAAGAATTTTTGTTACTCAGGACACAGTACACGTCGGTGCGAAATTGCGTACGCGTTTACTTACACCGTCTATTATTTTACCGTTTGGTAATTATGTAGCATCAGCTAACCATTTGCAAACAATAATACAAAGCGTATCCAAAGATAAGCACTTACTCAATTCCAAGGACATATCGTTGAAAGATAAAATGAACTACGGATCCGTTGAGAAAATAAGCCATGAGAGAGTGATTAACTTACTCGAACAAATAATTCCTGGAAGCAACGGCACTGTACTCTATTTAAAAATCATTAATTTATTTACTAACGCTTTTTTGAGTACAAATTTGAATCCATTAGAGCGTGTATATAATGCATGGTTCTGTATTTTTGTTTTAAGATTTTGGAGAGTTTGGCTGAAAAAGTCTGATTATTCATTAAGTGATAATTTTATTACATTAAACACTTATATAAGTATGGAAATCAACGCGCATGAACTAATTAATATTATTTTAAAGTTGAAAGGCGATCATTGCGAACATTTATTTTTACCATGGTTATTTTCGAGTCAGACTTGTGAAGGTTTTTTTCGCAGAGTGAGATCGATGAGTAGTACTTATTCTACTATTGTTAACACAAGCTTACTAGAAACAACTCATAGAATACAGCGAATTCAACTGCAGAATGATATTACAAGCAGTACTTTTAAAGATAAATGTAACGATTCGACCAGAGATTTCCGATTTCCTAGATTTCAAAATTCAAACTCTAGTACGAATAGCTCGACAAAAATTACTACCCTACCAGATCGTAATGATTTAATTGATAAATTGCACAAAGCAAAAGAAGATGCATTTTTAGAAATCAAATCTGTCGGGATGGAATTAGACGTAAGTGAATGCGAAAATGTTTTATTAGTTGGTAGCGATATAAATATTTCAGAAGAAACCTCGGAAGACATGGATGAAAGCGATCTTACTATTGAAATTAATGAATCCGATGAGATTTCGACGATTCCGCTAGATCATTTACCGGATCTCGATGAACATGACCTACATGTCAAAAAAAATGAACATGCTAATTTAATAAAAGACTTAAATGTTTTATCCAGTGTCACGGAGAACTTAGAATTGAAAAATTACAGTATTGATAGATCAAAAATTACTCCTGAAAGTGAGTTTATTATAGTAAAAGATAAAAAAATAATGAACTGATAGTTCGAAAGTCGTCAATATGTTGGTTACTAAATGACAAAAATTTTGATCTAAGCAGTGACAGATTATTAAGAGTTAGGGATTCTGAACTTTCCAAATATAAAAAAAATCAATTTAATTTTAAGAATATTACTAGTACAGCGTTCGATAAAAAATGCGATGAGATTTATGTTGGAGATTGGTGTATGTTCAAAAAAATAGACTGTGAAGAACATTATCTAGGGCATGTCCTTGGTTTCGGATACACAAGTGGATTGACAAAAAAAAGCTTGCAGTACTCGAGCAATTACGCTAAAGTTTCAGGCAATACCAAAGAAATCGCCGTTTTATGCCATTGGTATGCACCAACTGATTCGTCAAATACTCTTTCTTTAGTTCCAATGAGTAGGCATGGGTATTTAAATATAGAGAATTATTCATGTACATACAACCCGTGTGGAAAATTTTCGTGGCAGTCTTATGTAGAGAGATCGGCTGGCTAGACCGAATCTAGACCTTCTACTTAAGACGGTCTGACAGGGTGCTGGCCTTGGCCCTCTTAGACGGACTCGATTGCAAAAATTTCAAAGATTCATCGAAGCGGTGTGGCTGGACCCCTCTCAGACGGTCTCAGTTGAAAATAGGAAGTGCTATCGTGATAGTGTATGGTGTAATCCTCAGCAGACAGAAATGATTGGGAAAACCTAAAAGAATATTAAAGTTTGCAGGAAAGTTTTGTGTTGAAGTCAGATTGACACATGTGCAGGTTTGTATACACACTGTTTTTTTGATAATTGTTGAGCAATATAATATCCACTTATATGAGATAAGATTAATTGATTCTTCCTCAAATTTCAACCTAACCTACAAAAGACCAGAGAGGAAGATTTTATATATGTCTTTACATGGTACTGAATATATTTCTAGCCACATTTTTAATAAAAACGAAGATGGACAATAATGATTTGAGAAAAATGTTACTATATGTTGTGTTAATTATCGCCTATCCCTCTGCGTCCGTGTGATGGCCATACTTATGACCAATGTCGTGAATTGTCTGCTACTTTGTTATCAACACAGCAGTCAAAATATCCTGCTTTGAAATCACCCAGCACAATAAGGAAAGAATCCATGTAATAGTATTTAAAACTTGATAAAAAATCGATATTGATCAATGATTTTGTAGGTTATGTTAATTGTCGCGTATCACTTGGCGTCCGTAGGATTGCCGTACTTAGGGCTAATATCGTGAATTGCCTGCTATTTTGTGATCATGATTATATAATAGTTGAACTTAAAGTAAACTAAATTAATTTTCAACAAAAAACGAATAAATGATGAATCTTGAACTGAAATATTTCAATTTAATCCTTGCTTGCCACGCATCTATAGAATAACATACTTGTCACACCGGGATAAGTTTTTAACCCAGTGACGAAAACTGTCATAAAAAATAAACTACTGAATATTTTAACTTGAAATTTTTTTAGAGCATATTGAAATTCTGATTTAAAAGGTAGTGTACTATATGTGAAGTTCTGATACTTTTTTCCCTCCTCTTTCTGTACGGTCCAATCTAGACCATCGCGTGGTAAAAGCGTTACACGTCTGGACAGCATCTGATCAGCTCGTCTAATCTAGTCCATCTCATGGTTTAGGCGTTACACTTCTGGCCGGCGGCGCTATTAGACCGTCTGTCCAGCGTTTGACCAGACACAAGACGGTCTGGCCAGCGCTTGCCCAGCGCCCCGAAATTTTTCGACACGGGAAAATCTCAACAAATCAGCGCAGAGAATTTACGGAACAAATTCGATTGCAGAGTTTGGAAGTAACATCATACATAGTTTTTCACAACTGTCTACCTATTTTACGTCGTTTACGTATTACCAGACTATTATGTGCGCGCGCACGCACGCGCTCACTTTTGTACTCATTTTTAACATTTACTCAATTTTCTAAACACAATTTATTTGTTAAAGTTTTCTGAGCACTTATATTCTTGTTGAAACTAGATTCTGAAACAATGAATTCAGTGTATCAATAAAACGTAAAATTTACGAGTATCATTATTAGATAGCGTTAACATATAATGTAACGTTATTTTGGCCCCTTACCCTTTCCACGCCCTAACTGCAGTTACGTCACATTTTCTTTGTATTAGCTTAGAGAACTTAATAGGCGTATTATAAATAAAAATAGATGTTTAGGATGAAGTGCGGTATAGAAATAAATTAAACAATATTTTTACGTAACACAACCATGCTTTTTTGATTTTTTTTAGTCACACAAATTTTCAAATTATTTACAAGGAAAGAAGTATCAGCAGTTTTTTTGGATTATATGCATTTTCTCATTTTCATGAGACAATTAGGAAATATTTTTAAATATTTCAGATGTGTCAAAAACAGAATGTAGAAGATTTATGAAATATTTATTTTATTTTATAGGATTTTACAAATTATTAGGAAAATTCAAGCCTTTTCAAAAGATATTTGAGACTTTTATAATTTCAGAAGAAATAATAAGTATTCCATCAATTTTCGGAAATGCCTCCAAGGTTTAAAATTTTTTAAATCTATGCAAAGCCTTTTTCATTCCTACAAATATTTTTAAATGAATCCAATTTTTATTGAAACTTTAAAAAATCATTCAAAATGCAACAACTTTAACTCAAAATCTTCAAAAATTTCGTACGAATTTTAAGAAAATTCTAAAAGTTTTTTGAATATTTCAGATTCGTCAACAAAAAATCTAGATTAAAAAATATATATTTTATGGGATTTTACAAAATAAGAGAAAAAACTCGAGCCCTTTTAAAATGAAATATCTATACAATACTTCTTAAATTCTTAAAAATATTTTTATCTGACTGGAATTTTTCAAAAACTTTCACATAAATCTGCAGTTTTTAAAATCTGCTGCAGTTTAGAAATCACCTTTATTCTCATTAAATCTTCAAAATATTTATAGAATTTTATGGTTTAATTTATTTTTTAATTTTTAATGTTGCCAAATTGAAACATTTTCCTTTAAAATCTTCTACACTTTTTTTAAATTTAAGGAAATATTTGGTGTTTTAAAATCTTTTTGAATTTTCTCCTAAAGATCATTTTTCAAAATAAAAATCGTAAGAAATTGTTTTAGGAACCTAAAGAATTTTTTTCGTTACCCTGAATTTTTGCAAAGGTCCTAAAATATCTTATAAAGTTTTAATTGTTTTTTAATCGTTTCAAAACTTCTAAATATCTCTTAAATTTACTAAAATTTGTTCTAAAATTATATATTGATTAAAAAGTAATTGATTTATATTATGCAAATAATATTTAATGTCCAGATATATGACCTACAAGTAAATAATTAATTCATGTTTCTTAAATTTAAGGTACTAAAATTTCATCTTCATTCAATTTAATATTCGAAGAAAGAAGAAGCATCAAACTATAATTCTCACTAAAACCTATAAATTCTTTTTTTTTAATTTGAACTTTCTTTTCTAAAATTTGTGTGCATTAATAAACTCTTGACCTAATTCCAGAAAATGGGAGTTTTGGTAAAATCTGTTAATAATTAATTTATCATTCCACAACATAAAAAGCGTTAAACAATTATTTTCATTTAAACATTCAAATATTGTTAACATTATATTCTCATTCAAATTTGAAACTGCATTTCTCTACATTTAATTTATTGTTAAACTTTCTAACTAATTAAAAATAATTAAATTATGTGTACATATAATTTAGAAAATTGAATTTAAATACTCATTTTACCATATCGGAAGCTTTATGGAATGCCGGTTTTGCCCTAAGCGTAAAGCAGATTAAAATGCACTTAAAAATAAATATAGGAAAGGACATCAATCCCTGCACTTATCTGTAAGAAGAACCCTCACATGTTTTAAAATAACTATATATACGAGGGTAGTTCAATAAGTCCTTAGAATGAAGTATAAAAACAATTTTTTTTGGGTAAATTTCTTTTTATTTTTCAACATAATCTCCTTGGAGCTCTAT
>NC_046657.1:157082071-157099211 GCF_010883055.1 Belonocnema kinseyi
CTAGTCGGGAGTGGTGCTGACTGAAAACAGATGATTTGGAGCGATTCGCGCGCCATCTGTTGGTCATTCTAAGGACTTATTGAACTACCCTCGTATATTGTAACCCGCGGGTTACATCAGATAAGTATCTACATAGGCAACCCTATATACGGTGTCGAAGGGACAGGCAAAGCATTGCATCATAGCAGGGTAATGAAAGAGCGCAAACTCGCAGCCTCACACTAAAACACTCCAGTGGAGCAGCGAGGCCCCTCGGATGAGGATTGGCCCATAAATAGAACAACTCGGGACAGATTCGGAAGTTGGGGGGTGGCGTGGGTTACGCAACGGTTTTCTCTTGAGGACTAGCTATCCTCAAGAGAAACGTGGAAGATTTCTTGAGGTCTTAGGCTTGAAAAACCTAAGTTCACAAGGCTTCGTTCAAGAGAGATCCCTGGAGCGGAAGCACGTATACCGTGTAAATCTGGTCCCAAGAGATTCTTTCTCCAAGTATTCCATCTGTATAAAATACGCAGGATTTCAACTGTCCTGGTTGAGGTAGTTAGTAGTTGAAATAATCTACTGACTTTGGAAACCTTAGCTTCTTATGGGCAGACGAGAGTATACCTCTTCGCAACTGGCTAAGAAAGCGGCTAAATTCCAAAGTAAGTAAGAAAATATTTTCCTATGTTAGAATCTCGGAAAAAGCCCTATAATAAAAGTTTGTCTCTCGAGAAGAGAACTATTCTCAAAACTGGAAATATCCAGATTTCTAAGTGTTACTTATTTCTGCCTTAATCCCTAATCCTGTCCCTTTGCAACAAAGGTAGTGTAAAGGAATTGAGTGTATGAGTGTAGTACTGAATATGTGTGTGTGTTTGTGTGCGTGTCATGAATGACGAGGTCCTTTCCAATTGGATAAGGAACCATTATTACGAACGATTGCGAGCGATATATAAATTTGCCAAAAGCTAGATGAAGAGAGAGAGAGAGAGAGTACGATTTCAATGTCAAGTTATCGGCGAGCACAGAGAGCAGAGCTTTGCCGACCGTGGAAGCAATCACTACTGTGTAGTATGTCCTTTTTAATTTATTCTTTTAATAAATACTCGTACTATTTTAATGTGTAGCTTCTAATTTGCTCGTTTAATCACCATCCAAGCCCCCATCCCTGACATTACAGTAGGTGAGCACCTGCGGTGAGAAGAGCGTTTTCCACCCAGGCAGCTTTTATTGCGAAGCGTGCGACAAAGCGCAGGGCGTCAGCGAGACCCCTAATTATCATTATATTTTCACACCTTTTGAGTGTTATGCGTAAAGGCTAAAGTGCCAAAGATTTAAGCTTAGGTAAAAGCGAGAAACTACGAATAGGATACAGGTCGTTGAACCTTAAAGGCAATTGCCTCATTTAAATACATCGATTTTCGAATATAGATCCGATAGGACGATTGGCGATCTCTAATAGAAAGAAAAATAGAAAATAAATGCGGCCAGTTTACGCGTTGATTCTATTCTATACTAGCGATTTTGTACGAGCGAATATTTGAAGAAAAAGTAAATGGAAAAATAACAGAAATATGAATTTATACGACTGCGAGTTTATTGATCGATAAATTAGAATTTCTATGCAAATATTAGCGAATATTAATAGCTCAGGGCTTAGATTTTATATGTATTCAGGTTAGTTAGCCGTTCTCTGAATAAACAAAATTATATGAGAAATCAGAAAGCTTATTCTTCCTCCGTGTGAAACACCATCTTCTATAAAAATAATTGAGCAAGTATTATTCAAACTATTGGGAAGATGCATAGAAAAATTGCATCATCCTAGGAGCTTTAGAAGAGCGCATACTCCGAGGTCTACCACTATACATTTTCTCATGTATCGTGGGAGACGAGAGAAGGGCGAGCCCTATAAACATAGCTGCACAAGTAAAAAACAGAAGTTGAATTCTGCCGGAAATATAGCGTGCTTGAGGAGAGGACAAATGAATATTCGCTCGCACCCTGTTAGTAAGGTGGCTTTCTTCCAGGGTTTCTCTGCGACGTTGTACGTCAAAATTAGATTTTAGTTATTTCAAGGCTTCAAACGCATTTTTAGAATTTATTCTATGAGGCAAAGACCTCCTAAAAATTAAAGTAGAAAACTTAAAAGCAAATGACCTGAGGCAAAATGCACATAAACTATTTTTAAAAGCCATTGTAATATTTCACTGCTTAGGAGTGGACGAGTGTAAATTCGCTGGAAGCCTGTCCAGAAAACGGCTAAGCCTGCGTGCCGGGTAAACGAAAATAGTTTCCCAATATTTTGTCAGCCTTCGGTAGAGGCTTTTCTTACGTTTCGACCCAAAGGTCGCCTTAAGATAAATCTCTCGCTCTCAGTAGAGCGCTCTCTTTGTCCCTATTAGGAGGAAGATAGGAACACCTGGAGTCCGAGGACTCATCGACTCAGGCACCTGGTGCTAGCTTAGCTCATTTTCAGAATTTTGAGATTCTTTTAAGGCTAGATTAAGTCAATACTTTTTTTTAAAATTATTTATAGAAGAAAAAATTAAATAATTTAATAAGCATAGAAGATGTTAAGTCTTTTTTTGAACAGTGCAAAAAGAATAATGTTCAATCTTGAAGCGCAAAGTGTATCATATTCAAATAAATTTTAGTAATATTGATGAAAGTATTATTATTTTTGATTTTGAAAATTACTCTATAGAGTATAGTTTTTATTTGAAATTTCATGATAGTTTTTGTACCATGTTTGACTCTACAGGCCAGAATCAAGGAAAAATATTCTAAAAATATGTTCATGAATTATTAAGATGCTACAAAGAATCGCCTTTAGAATTCTTTTTTTTTTCTTTTAAAATCATGAGAAATTTCTTCATAAAATAATTTTTTTTTATTATAAGATTATTTACGATTAATTTACAATTTCAACATTATTTTGCACTTAAAGATTTAACATTAAAGTTTTGTAAAAATTGCATACACAAGAAAATAAGTATTATCAGTTTGTTTTTAAATTTATATCAATATAAATATTATACGATTCTTCAGAAAATTAAAAAAAAAAGATTTTCAAATATATCAGATGTGTCAGAAAAGATTCTAAGAGATTTTAAAGAAGTTGCTTTATTTCATAGGATTTGAAAAAATATTAGGAAAATCTAGAGTCTTTTAAAAAGATGTTTAGGAGTTTTTTAGAAGTTTGGAAGTAATCAATAAATATTTGATGAATTTTCGGAAATTTTTGAATATTTCCTATCTATCAAAAATGTTTTATATTCTTAAAAATATTGTTAACTGTCTCAAATTTTTATAAAATTTTGAACAATCATTCAAAGTGTAAAAAAATTGCGTATAATCTTCTAAATTTTCCAAAGCATTTCAAGAAAATTTGTTTATTCTCTTGAAACCTTTCGAGATTCTTTTAAAGCTCCTGAACTTTATCATACGTTTCTAAAACTCTTCAAAAGCTTAAATTATTTTTGAATCTCATCAATTCTACTAAATATTTCTTAAAATTATTTGATTATGTACATTTCTTCAGACTTTTAATCTTAAGGAATTGAAACATTTTGTTTTAAAACCTTCTACACTCTTTTTCGAAATTTTAGGAAATTGTTTGATGTGGTTAAAAATCTTCTTTTATTTTCTCTTAAAGTACATTTTTAAAAATAAAAAAACACTAAAAACGTTCCCACTAATATTAAGAAAATAATTCTTTTTTGTAATCTTGTCAGACCTTTTAATCTTTCAATATTTAAATATTTTTCATGATTTTTTTCTGCAAAATTTAAAAAAATTCCCTTAAAAATTTTTCTGATTCTTTGACAATTTTTGAAATCTTTTGTAATGGTTTGAATTGTTTTACAATAATCTCTTAAAATTAATTTTTTTTTAAATCAAAAATTATTTTAATTATTCCTAGGATCCTAAAATAATGATTTTTTTTTTCTTGAAACCTTACAAAATTCGGAAAAAATCTTTACAAGTTTTAGTTATTTTCGAATCATTTCAAAATTGTGTAATACTCTAAATTTTTCCTAGGAATTTTTGGACAAATAGTTTTATCTCCTTAAAATCTTTTCGAATTCCTTTAATGCCTCTAAAGTTTATTTTTGAAATATTTAAAAATATAAGTTCTTCTTTATTCATAATGTGTCCCCTAAGGGTTAACATGACTTCCATTCCTTACAATCTTTCCGCTTATATCTATATATTTTTTTCAATCTTATCCTTTCTATACATACAATTAGTTACAACTATTTACATAAGTCTTATATTTAGTTCCTTATCTCTATTTGCTGCGATAGCGCAATTTAGGATTTATTAGCAAACGAGTGAGCGAGCGAACAAAAGCGAGAGTGCAAGCGAGAGAGAGAGAGAGGATGAAAACGCAAACGCATCTTAGTCTACTTAAATTTTACCTTATCATACTTACAATCTTTACGCTTCTAGTCTAAGCGACCTCCGTTTCCTTTCTCTTTCACTTTTTTATACCTCCACTTTCCTTTTTTTCACATGTATTCTTTCCTTCCCTCTCATTCGCTCCTCTAGCACCCTCCAACTCCTTCATCCATTCTTCTCCTAATCCATCCTCCCCCAAAATCTTAACCACATTCTCTTGCCAGCTTCCTTTATCTTCCATTCCTCTCCTACATCCTTACCATACATGCTCCCATGTTTCCTCCTGCCATTCACATATACTACACTTTTTGTTCTCCTTTTTTCCCCAGTATATCCCCTCCCTTACCTCGTTTCCCAATCTAAATCTTGCTATTCCGATCCACCTTCTCTCTCCCCATCCCTTTTATAAATACTTTGGCACTCCTTCCTTTTTCATCATCTTATACCATTCATTGTATTTTGATTCCTCAATCATCCCCCATCTTTCTATTAATTGTCTTTCCCTCTCCCTTTTTTCCAATTCTTCATACTTTATTCCAGTCCCGTCTTCTATTTCTCTATCATTAAAGAACTCCCTCCTTTCTTCTTCCCATCTCGTTAATTCGATCGCCCTCCCTCTCCTCTCTTCTACCTCCATCTAATACTTTCTCGCCAACTCCCCTCCATTTCCCTGCCTAAGCTTCGTCTCAAATTTCCACGCCCTCTTTCCCGCTCTAATACTCAACTTATCCCTTTGCTCTTCTTTCACAATATATCCTGGCGTCCTCCAGTCTGCACCTAGTGTCCACCTTATATACCTTTCTTGTAAACTCTCAATATCTTTCCTTTCTCTGCTCTATTAGTTTTCAAGATATATCCCAAATATTTATACTCTTTTACTTCATCTCTATTTACTACCTTCCATACCTCTTCTTTCGTCCTAGCCTTCACCGCCTCTTCCTCAAACCTTTTATTCTCTTCCTCTTTCTTTTGATAACACAACTCAGTATACTTTCTTTTTTTTCGTATATACTTCCCCACTACTTTTTTCTTTTATCCACTTCCTTAATTCCTTTCTGACCTCCTTTTGTTTCTTATTACAGTCCTGGTCCCACCCACTTCTATTCCCCCCTATACTAACTTCATTTTTGTTTGTGCACTCTAATCCTATTTTTATTTCTATCATTTTTTCCATGTACTCGTCCACATTTCCCTCTCCCATTTCGATATTTCTGACCTTTTCTCTAAACTGTTCTTTTTCTTCCCTTGACCAATCTTAATATGTTTAGAAACCTTTTAAAATTTTTCCTTAAGGGGGGGGGGGGGGGGGGTATGGTATTTAAACTTTTATTTTTGCATTTTTTTATGAATGCTCACTATCTCAAGAATATTGTGTCAAAATTTCAAGGTGATCGGAATAAAATTGACGGAGTTATGAATATCTGAGCGTCCGTTGCTCTCGGCCATGTTTTTATACCTGCTCGCCAGCATAAACGGTTTTCGCTTATTATTTTTTGTGCTATGTTAATGCACTGATTATTATACGTTCGTTCTTTTTCTAAAAATCGTCATCAATAAGTTAATAAATAAATAAATAATTATCAGTACATTAACTATAGCACAAAAAATAATAAGCGAAAACCGTTTGAGTCATTGTTTTGATGCGTGAAACATGAGACACGGTGAGACATGAGACATCTCGGTGACGATCGAGGTTTTAAATGCCGGAATTCTGTGCAACAAATTACCTCGTTTTTTCTCTCTGTGTACATTCGGTTCGAGGTAGAAGCGTCTTTTGAGGTACTGTTTTATACATTCGGGTCTCAGCATAAACATCAGTTTATTGCTGTATACTGAGCTGAACAGAAGCTAAAATTTTTTCTCCGTTTTCTTCGGTGATCGTTGCGTTCTCGTGTATAAGGAAGTGTATCGGTGTTTAATTGTGTTGGAATTAAATTGATTATTACTGAAATGCCTCGAAAAATCAGCAGAGAAGATCGCAAGAAGACTAGTGAAAATTTGTCCCGACCGAAAAAAAACATCCTCCAAACAAGCGGTCACTTACCGAAGCGACAGCTAGTAGCGCGTCAACAAAAATAATAAAACACAGTCCCACTATAGAAGTAGAAGAAGATCTTGATAAATTTCATAGGATAATAGATTTCATTCTCGTTTTTTCAACTGTGTCTACTTTAGTGAAATGTGTTACGTGTGATGGGAAAGTTGCATTTCAAACATGCAAAAAAGAAGGCCTTGGTTTCAACATCAAAGTTACATGTGAAAAGTGTAAAAAGCCTAATTATATTCCATCTAGTGAAAGAATAGATTCCGGTTCATAAGATATAAATAGTAGATTTGCTTTCGCAATGCGAGTGTTAGGCTTAGGTTTAGCCGGATGTAATAAGTTTTGCGGACTAATGGATTTGAGTAGCACTTTCATAACGAAATCAACGTATAATTCGTATGTGAAAAAAATATGTCAATCTATAGAAAATGTTGCCAGAAGATTTTTTTCATCAGCTGTACAAGAAGAAAAAAAAGTTATGTGTGAAGAGAATAATCTGGAAGAAACGTCGGAATTGACTGTATCAGGCGACGGTACGTGGAAAAAAAGAGGATTCTCTTCGTTGTTTGGTGTAGCTTCTTTAGTTGGATATTATTCTGGAAAAGTATTAGACATTTTTGTAAAAAGTAGTTATTGCCACGATTGTAAAACTTGGGACAACAAATTGGACTCTGCTGAATTCGAAGCTTGGTAAGAAGAGCACGTGAATAGCGGAAAATGGAAAGCCAACCACGTTGGACCCTCTGGAAACATGGAGGTATCAGCAATTGTAGCAATTTTTCAAAGATCGTTGGAAAATTTTGGAGTGAAATTCCGTAACTAAATCGGGGATGATGACTCGAAGACATACAGCGGTGTTGTCAACGCAAAACCGTACGGTGAGAATTTTGTAATAAATAAAAAAGAATGCATAGGGCATGTCCAAAAGCGAATGGGAACGCGTCTTCGTGAACTTGTAAAAAACAGCGTAGTTGATACAGAAACCAAGACCGGAAAAATCGTAAAAAGAAAATGCCTCTCTGGAAAAGGAAAGCTCACTGCTAAAATGATCGACAAATTGACTGTATACTATGGATTAGCTATCAGACGTAATCACAATTCTGTTGAGAAAATGAAAAATGCCATATGGGCAACTTTTCATGACTACAGTTCAACCGACAAGAAACCACAGCATGAGAAATGTCAGAGCGGCGAAGATTCCTGGTACGAGTGGCAGCAAGCTGCAGCTGCAGATGCTCTAGAATCATTTAAACACAGTTACACAGCCCTTTCTACTGTCGTTCTGGAAGCTATGAAGCCTGTTTATGAGGACTTGAGCAAGAATGCACTTTTGGAACAATGTCTTGAAGGTTTCACGCAAAATAACAATGAGAGTCTCAATCAGCTCATTTGAAAAATCTCTCCAAAGTCAGTGAGTGGTACCTCTAGTATTGTTGAGATTGCAGCTAATGTAGCTGCATGTACTTTCAATGAAGGTTCCCTTGCTTTGCTAGCATTTATGAAAGAGATGCACATCCGTACCGGGCCAAGTTCTCACGAATGGGCGCGAACAGTTGATGAATTGCGAATTAGTAGAGCAGAAGAGTAAGCGGCCCGCGACAGTAAGGAAGGCAGGGTTTTACGTAGGCAACTACAAAAAAACGCTCTTGATTACCAGGATGACTGCTCATTACTCTATGGACCTGGTGTCGACGATTCTGTGTAAGTATAGGAAGATTATCGAGTTTTATATCGAATTTTTTAGTATGCAAAACTTTGAAGCGTTTTCCTGAAACTTGTCATTTTTTGAGTCCGTGCACGCGATAACTCAAGATCTACTCCATGGATCGTTTTGAAATTTTGTACAGTACATATTTACACGATTCACCAGGTAGTAACGAAGCGTTTTTTCAATTTTTAAACAATCATCCATTTTACAATAACAATTTCGTCCATTTTTTCAGCAAAAATCGAGTTTCTCACTTTCAAGTACTGCCAAAAATTGAAAAATCGAAAAAATAAGAATATCTCTTCGTGGTTACCTCGAGGAACTTTTCCTTTAACGAATTTTTTTTGGTTTTTATGTTTCAGATGATTCTGCGATAAGTTAGAGCGTGCACCGCAACTTATCTTTTTTCAAGGCGTCTCCGGAGAATTACCGCCATTTGGCCAATTATGGATATTTCCCTTTCAAAATTTATAAAAATTATCTTCGATTATTGTATTATAATATAGAAATTATTTCAATAAACCAACACTAACAGTAGAGCCAAAATAAATTCTCGAAAATATGCCTTTTTTCCATCGAACTAACCATACCCCCCCCCCCCCTCAAAGTACATTTTTTTAAAGAAGAAATCATCACAAATGTTTACACGAAGCTTGATAAAGTTCTGTTTTCAATCTTGTCGGACCTTCTAAGGCTTCAAATTTTTCCTGTTTTTCTTCTAAATTCAGCAAAATTAAAAATGTTGCCTTAAAATCTTCCAGATTCTTCCTTGACAATTTTTGAAATTTATTAAACTCTTTTTAAATAATCTCTTAAAATTTATTTACCAAAATAAAAAATTATTTTAATTATTCATAAGAACCTAAAAGAATTTTTTTTATTTTCGCGAAACCTTCCAAAATTCTTGAAAAATCATTACAAGTTTTAATTATTTTCGAATCGTTTCAAAATTTCTTAATATCTCTTAAACTTACTCAAATATGAAAGTACATCTCTTAAACTTACTGAAATATGAAAATACATTTTTTAAACCAACATATCCTTAAAAAATTGTGTAACAAAATTGCAGAAGAAGTCTTGATAAAAATTAAGTTCCCTAATTTTTCTAAAATTATGTAATATGGCAAAATTGCAAGACTTTGCTTTAAAATATTTTACAATCTATCTTTTTCAATTTTCTCTTAGAGTTCGTTACAAAACAGTCATTTAAAATGTTCCCATTTTAGTAGCAGAGCCGACTCACCGACACACTACGTTTGAATGCGTCATTCCAAAATGAAAGAGTGGTGGTGGCTGAAAAATCCCACGTTTTGGATACTGCTCGGGCGGAACAATAGGCCCTGCAACCAACGGGTCAAGGGCTTAGATATGAACCATGAAGTAACTTTAAGCAAAATTAATTATTCTAATTCTAATCAATTTCAATAATGGAAATAATTTCATCGAATTGCAGGTAAGAATTGTTTATTTTCGTAGAAAACAATTAATTGTATAGAATATATTTATATACAGGATATATTTATATTAAATTATTGTTTACACAATACAATCGGTATGTAACTTGTACACTCATTTACTTATATGTATAACACAAAATATAAATTATGATTAGGTTCCAGTTTTTATCCGGTTCTTACGGGGTTTTCATCTGCAGTAATAAATATTTTCCTTAAAGCTTTAAAAACAGTGTAAAGAACACTTTTTAATGCTTAGATAATCTAAAACTGTTATTATACAACATAATAATACTCTTTTTTAAATCACAACTGTTCCCAGAAAAATATGTGACCGTCCGAAAAAAATGGACCTTAGGCTTACAAAATAGATTTTCATTTTTTTTATCTTATCGATAATTTTTGAATCGCTCTTTCATATTAAAAAGAATTAAATTTTTATCCGTAAAATTGAACTTGTTATTGAGATGCAAAGTGAGGAGTAAATTGCCTATTTTCAATCGTACAGTCCGTCCGAGAAATCCAGCCCCACCACTTTCTAAACAATTATCTGTTCTGTGTCTGTGTCACTCAAGAACTCGTCTGACTTGCTGAATAGGAAGCAAGAAGATGTAGTAGTAAGTAGAGGCGATGAATTCCGAAGATTGTTCATGAGCCTCAAAGTAAAGAAAATTTTTTTTTATTTCTAATATTGCAGAAAGATGATTCTTAAAGAATACACATCTCGTCTGAAATCTGTAAAATTATATACATACTAGGAACTGGGCCAATTTTAAGCTATAAATTACTGTTAATTTTTTGGACCGTTTTCGAACAGTCAGGTTTTTAATCGTTGAAAAAATATATAGTTTTTCTCAAAAACTTGTAGTACGATTTATTTATTGTTTGCTTTACAATAAACTTTTGGCTTCCCCGAAACACGTACAAATAAGAATCAAAATGTGCAAGCACGTTTGGGTTGAACTTTAGTATAATTTCATTTCTCCAGGTTAAAATCTTTAAAGTTTCGGTCCGACGTTTGCAGATAACTTGGGCAGTAGATAACTGGGCAGTATCCATTTCATCGCGGTGCACCTGCTCGTCTTACCCTCTCCACTCGACTTCTCCTCCAGAAAGACGGATCCTTAACAAAACAGTACACAATATAAGTTATTTATTATACACATATAGAAATACTCAATGATTTTGTAATATTAAAAATGATGGTCGATTATTGGGCAATCGAACAGAACTAGGGGGTCAAAAAAAGGATTTTGAAAAATAAAGGCCACACTAGTGTATTAAACACAAGGGCAATTTATTAAAAGGAAATTATACTCCAGAAAAGCGATTTACAAATACAATTCGACGAATAGTTTCTTAAGTTTTGTTTGTACTTGAGTTTTGAAGTATGCAAATTTAAACCTAATTATTTGACGGATTAATTGCTCGTTCGGTGAGTTAACATTTTCCGCATCTAAATAGTTTTCATTCGTTTCAATTATAAAATCTTTTTATGCTTCTACGTTTTTTAATAGTCGTTGAATCCTTCTGAACCTATCATCGACACATACAATAACATTACTCAGTCCTTAGAAAATAGACTTTTGAAGAACTATTTCGAGAGTATATACCTTTTTCATTTTGGCCCCAATCTCGTCGTGATGCATGTCATTGTTTGTCTCGTCCTTGTATTCCTTGCCGTGCCTCAGAAGTATCGCCTTATTACCACCGTGAGCGGTTGCAAACACCAGTTGGTATTTCCCCAATTAAATGGTTTGTAGGTACAAAGGTGAATTCCTGAAACAGAAGTATGATTCTATGATATCCAAGTGTTTTTGGAGTTTTGCCTAAGTTACCAAGTCGAAGATGATTCTGTTACCTAAGCCGTTCGTAATTTTAATGACCGGTTGAAATTTCCCATGCACTTGAACCGCTAGTCCAATTAGAATTGTTTTGGAAAATAAATGATTAAGTCCGTAAAAAGTTGGTAGAATCATTCTTGTGTGATTCTTGTGTAGGCATCAAGCACAATCGCTTGAGAGCAGCTTTAATGAGTATTTGTTTTAGGGGTGATGATTTTGGTTTAATCCTTAGGTCCAAAAATTCTGGAAAAAGCTTTTCAAAAAGTACAGTGAGAAATGATCACACCAGACGAAAAATAGAAACTGATGAATAAATGATCCAGATATTATTCCACGTTTCGCAGCATATTTAAAAAATATATACAAACAATGTTGACAGAAAACTCAGTTTTTACCAAAATATATTTGCTATTTAACAGTTAGTAGCCCTGCTATGAGTGTTTTTGTGGTAGTGTTGTTCGGGTTTGCAATATAGCTACGTGAGTGTTGTTTTGTGATTAAAACGTGTTATAGTTCTCATAAATTTTGGATCTCCGCCATTTTTCGAATGTTTGGAATTAAAGTACCTATATATAAAGTATATTCAAGTATATACAATTTTAATGGCACCAGTCTGTAGTTATCTTGCTACTAGGGAAGGTATGTACCGATGGCTCATTGTCCTAAGAATTAAACCTTTTTGCAGCATGTGCCAGAGATGCAGTGAAAAAATTTCAATAGCATGGAATTTCAATAGCTGAAAACCATGGTCAAACTCTAGGAACTAATTCTTTTAAGCTTGATGGCTATTGCGTATCGTTGACGGACGCGGAGTGTTTGTTGTATCTCCATAACATCCTAGCAACTTGCCATTCAGATAAGATATCCCAGATATCTCAGTTTTTAGTACAAAACAGTAGATGTGAACATACTTAAACTTTGTGGCCCGAGCATGAGAGGAGGTTCATCGCAATGAGCCTGCAAATGAGAATGAACCACCAATGCATTGGAGAAGTCATGAGGAGGAAGACCTAATGTATGCAGATCTCCAATCAAATAGCATTGGCATATTCTCCGCAAATGTGGTTCGAACAAATGGTGAGTTTTTAAATAAAATTTTAGAAAATATACATTTTTAAACACATAATTTAAAACAAGAAATCTTTGAAATAATAGAATTTAATAAATAATTTTCTTGAAATAAATATAAAAAAAGTCTAATCTAATTTCTTAACGAAAACAAAATGATGAAAAAAACTGCCACAACTAATTAAAAGAATTATTAACTCCTTTTCAAACAGATTATTCTAAAGAAGAATATTGTCTCGGCCTGTGACCGTTATATATACATAATATTTACTTATTTATAATAATAATCAATAGTAAATATCAATTATATAAAATACTCAGAACCTATAATTTATCGTTACCATAAAAGTATTCTTCGAATATATTTTCTGAGAAACACTTATCAATTAGTAAAGGGTTATCCGAAATACCCTACCTCACCGACAATAGATACATGAACTTCAGATAATGGGCGCCGACAAAATGCAAGTTGAAAGAGAGTGGAGATAGCTGAACAAGGAGCTAAATGGTACTTTTCTGCTTCTGAGTGAGGTAAGTATAACGTTAGTTATACTTAGTGTGTCAGTAATTAGTGTGAATATGCAATAATAGTAGAAGTGATATCATTTGTAAATACAATAGCAACAGAAATAGTAGTAATAATAATAGTAAGTATGATACTCTTTTATGAAATTATAACAAATGTGATTCATTAATATTAGGTTTAAAATAATTTCTTAACAAAAAAATCTAATTTGGAATAGAAAAGTTCCATTTTATTTTTTATTAAAAAAGATGAAATTTGTGCGAATCAACCTATTATAAGAAAATTAATCACAGTTAAAGGTACGGAACCCATCCTGAACTCATCTCGCGCGCGAGACTACTAGTATTAATTAAAAAACTCCGGTTATTTGGAAACTATTTCCAAATGGTCGAAATATGATTTTCAACATAAAAATAGAATCAGTGTTGCGCTTCAGAAATTCAATCGAACTGAAGTCGATTAAAATTTCAGATCCCTTCTAAATAAGTGAAACTTTACTCAGAAGATTCCTTTTTAAAATATCATTATCAGCCATTATCAGACCCACCTGTTAACCAATAACCACCAGCACGAGCGATTCCGAGCCAACAACAAATCTGACTGAGTAGGAAAAAAACAGTTTTAAAGGGATCTTGAAATATTAGAATATTTCAAGATCCCCAGTTTTACCAGTGCAATTTGGATTATGAAAATTGGTAAGTTTAAATTAACGAGCTTAGAACTTAAAATATTTAGCATTTGTTTAGAACCTCAAACATTAAGATCTACCTTTATTTTATGGTGGCGATCTGGAATGAAGAGTTTCTGCTACCTATGAGTCTCCAGTGCAAATAGACTTATTTTTTGTTTTGTTGCTTATTTAATATTATACTTTCTTTTGAATAAAATAACTTACATTTTTTGCATTAAATTCGACAAAATAATTCATTGACTTCCTTTATTTTAAAAAAGAGTATAAGAATAAAACTTTGTATCGATATGCTTGTTTAGAATAATCTTTTACCAAAAAATAATGAATAAAGTCTCTATGAAATCACTGAAAATGTATTAATCTTTGGATATTGTTTATCTATTTATTTTTTGAAATCTTTTCGAACTTTTAACTTATTTTTTGAAGCTTTAGAGAATTTTTAAATATTATATTTTTTAATAAAATTATGAAAGTGTTTTGAAAATTTTTAATTTATTTGCAATTCAGAGGGAAATCTTTGGAATGCTTGAAATGTTTGAAATATTCGAAAATCTTTCGAATCTTTCTGAGTTTTTTCTATAGTTTATGAGAATTCGCGGTTTTACCTCAAATTTAATGTAAGAGGTGTCGAGCTTAAAGTGCAAATTAAGGAACCAGAAAATAATCGGGCTGGTGAAGTCGCTGAATATTGCGAGGCCGCGATTAGGGGTTTTTATAATTATTGAATGGCAAAACTCAACGATAGCGATAGGTGGGTATAAAATTTAATTCTGTTTGTTTTAAAAAGGGTGATGTGGGCAAATCTTTACAACCTGCTCATCAGCTTTCATTTGCGGATTTTTTAAGGGCATTATTCAGTATCATTCAAAATAACGAGGATTTTATAATTCACCAGACCTTTACAATAAATTTTGATTGGATAAAGGATGAGCACGGTATGGGTCGGAAAAACGTTCGTTTATCCAACGCGGGTGTGAAGAAACGATCGTTTTTGACGATAGGTAGTAGGGACAATTTGTGCCTATCTCGATCCATAATAGCTGCTCGCATTTACGCCGAGCGGGGCACAATTAGTTCTGGCGCTCTACATCGTAATTAGGAGTCGGTTCGTTTTCACAATTCCACCTCTCAGGCATAAAATTGAGCAAATTTCTAAAAGCTTTTGGGCTTAATGATATAAAAAGAGTATATTCCCTCACCTCTTTAACACACCTGACGACGTGGAATACAAGGGTCATCTTCCTGCTTCTGAGTTACATTCCGAGTGAACATTCATGAGCCAAATCTCTGTGTAGCTCAGAAAGTGTGCTCTCACTGTTTATTAAACGAAAATATTAATGAAGCTTGTGAATACTGCGGTGTCTTCAGGAAAAATCCACTTATTTCAAGATTACAAATTTTACAATTTTCCTACATTAAACAACATTTTCCATAACACGAGTTATCAATTTTGATCAAAAGGATGATTTAACAAATTTTAAAATTACAAAGTTATTCATATTGAGCAAAACTGGGCATGCCAGAGATATTCGCGTTCGGGCACCACTGACAACTAGATTAGTTACGTTTGGCGCGCTAATTTGAAATTATTAATTTTTTTCTTTCCGCTTATAACTATTATAATAACACGCTAAAGTAAGAGCAAGTTTTTCCAGCGATTTTCAGAGCTGTCGAATTTATTTGTTAAAAAACAGCTACATTTGCAAAATTTTGGCGAAGTTGCTCGTTCAAGGAAACTATTATCGATTTTCAAACGAACCAAGTGACGAAACACTCGGTAAAGTTTACTCACATTAAGTAATGATGTTCACGACGATATCTGGGACGACGTTTCATCGACGTTAGGGGATGAATTTTGGAACCCTACAAATAAAAATCATAGTTATTTTTTTTAGCTAAATTTTTATCAGTTATCACTTATGGGGATTTGCGATTTCGACTGTTGCATGAACAATCATTTGAGGAATTTTTGAGAATTTTGTTTAGTGTCAGACAAAGTGACGAGAAAATTTTCATTGACCAATTATTTATAATGAACTTTTAATAGGTTAAGGGTGAGAGGGGCGCTGGCAGAAAAAATGTTCCTGTAACACATAGCGATGTTAACAAGCGTTCGATCCTAACAACTGTTAAGACGGATAATCTATTTCTACCACGCTCTATCATGTTTAGCATAATTATAAAAGATGCAATACTATGAGTAAAGATAAAATAGTCGGAAAATCTGGGGAATGCATGAATGATCGTTATGAACGTGCGGATAATCTCTCAAATTAAAAAATGTGGTTAGGAAGTCACTGAAATGGGACTGCCATTTCCGGCATGAAAGTGTAAAGTAGTGGGAATTGTTGATGTTGAGTTTTTCTGATGTCGTGGTGAAATTTGAGGTGAGTGGATTGTGGAAGTGTTGGGTAGCGACAAAGAAAGGCGAGAGAGGTACCAAACAGCGACGATAGATAGAGGCAGGGAAGTATAGAAAGCGGCATAGTTTGAATTTGATGTATGGCTAGCGGAGCGAGTATCTCCACGGAAGAAACAGAGTTAGAGCAGGAAGTGTTCAGTACGCCGAAAGAAGAGATAAAGGAAAGGAAGGCCAGGGGGAAGTATAAACAAAATATAGAAAAGGAAAGATTAAGAGCAAAAAGCGTAGGGTCAATAGAAGCATTTATCAAAAGGAAGAGAGGGGAGAGGGAAAGCAGTCAAGAGAAGGAAGATATCGGGGCAAGTGTAAAATATCAGAAAATGTTTAGATCGCCGCCGGAAAAGCAGAGTTTGGTAGGGAAGAGCGATAACAGTAAAAGTGCTGACGGTAGCGGAGATGAAAGTGAAGTATCGATGAAAGAGGAAAGACTAAAGGAAATTCGAGAAGTAATAATAGAGGTAATGGGGATTTATAAAGAAAAGCAGGAGAAAAGGGGAGAGGAATTAAAGAAGGAAATTAGGCGGGAAATGGCTAAAGTTAATAAAGAAATAAATAAACGGAAAGAAATCAGGGAAAAGTTAGAAAAGAGGATATAGTCATTGGGGCAAAAACTAGAGAAGCAGGAAGAAGTTAATAATACAAAGATATTTCCAATAAAGAAGCTTTAATTTTAAGCAAGTAATAAAGTTTTCAATAAAAAAATATGAACTTTTAACGAAAAATATAATAGTTGCGATTTTAATGAAAAAAGATTTGTATTCTAATCGTAAAATAGTTTAATTTACGTAGGGCGCTACGACAGTTTTGCAATACGCGAAACCTACTGGAAGAAGAGAGATGATCATTGCGTCATTAGAAAGAGCGTAAAAAATTAGGTAGGAAAAGGAAACCTGTTGGCTCCAGTGCTCACATTATGGAAAAAGTATACATTTCAACACTGACTCGCCGCTCGTCGGTGTGTAGAAGAAGAAGGCGATGTTGCGCGCGCAGGCTTCTC
>NC_046657.1:157099311-157107203 GCF_010883055.1 Belonocnema kinseyi
GAGAGAAGCCTGCGCGCGCAACATCGCCTTCTTCTTCTACACACCGACGAGCGGCGAGTCAGTGTTGAAATGTATACTTTTTCCATAATGTGAGCACTGGTTGGCTCAGGTCTCAGTGCAGTCTAAGCACGCAGCCCGGAACGATTGTGAAATGACGTCGTGGACAAAGGAAGAATATCGTGAGATAATTCGATACAACATTTCTAGCGGTTTAAGTGTAGACCAAAATCTTGTGGAAATGGCTCCGGTATTGGGTAAGGATTTTCCGCATCGCACAACAATTTTCCGATGGTACAAACAGTTTGAAAGGGGAAATTTCGTTCTTGCGGACTTTGAACTATTTTTGTTTTGGAATATCTTATCTGGCTTTTCTTCGCATAAAATATTATTAATATATACAAAAATTAGGCACCGTACCTCTAAAAACATTCTTTCTTCTACTAAGTCATATGGCAAACAGCTAAATAGTAATTTACCAAGTTACAACCAGTATTATGCAAAATAAAAAATGCATCAAATTTTAAATATATATGACGCACTTTGATATTTCTTTTCGAAATGATGGAAAATGAGTCGTGTGTACATTTCAATAAGATTTGACTATACTATGTGTACCCTAAATACGACTAAAGTTTCATCACTAAAGAACTGTATATTAGAGAAGAATTTTTCTCAATGTAGTTTTGTGAACTCGTCGTAATCTGCTTTATAATTTGTCTATGATTTATTAAACACAATAATGTTAGACATACCCAGTCATAATTGTAAATTAAAAAATGACATTGATTTTATCAATTTTTCTAGAATATTAATTTTCCTCTTTTAACTCCTTATAATTTCTATAATTATTATCAAAGCTGAAAATTTTATAATTTACTATCTAAAAAAAAGTTTGTAAGAAAGAATATTATTGCATCCAAATCTTCAACTTGTAGATTCGCTGGTTTCATTCGTCCAATTTTGCCTCATCGTGCCACAAGGTGTATTTGGTGATGGGCCTGGCTTTTGGATGCATCGCGAAGTTTTGGAGCACTCTCGTTACGAACTTGAGAAAGTCCGCCCCGGGATAACCCTCGACCCGGGTATCAGGCAATACCCGTTTTCGCTAGGCTCCTTTACCCTTCTTTTACTCGTCTCATTCACCGGATAGCCCGTTTATAGGGATCCGGTATTCACACTGGAGAGCCCGTTTATAAGGATCCAATCATTCATATCCATAGTCAAGCAGGCCGAAGGAAGTTTAGTTCATGAGTTCCGAGCTGCCAGACCGCGATCCTGTGGAGCTTGCGAAATATTCCTGTGTATTTTTAGGTTATGATAACCAATTTGTGTATTCTGAGAAGTCAAAGGATGCACCACTGGTCCACGGTCTGACATATCCGCCCAAGTTCCCGTGCGAAGCCACCCTCCGCCTAATGCACCTTTAACTGTACATACATCTCTTTCATTGTTGTACTAACAACGTCTAAAACCAACGATTCTTTACAAAAAACAATGTTGCCGTCAGATAACACACAATGGATTTCACGTATACAAAAAGTGAAGAAAGGTCAGAAGTTAAAAAATAATGTAGGCGTAACAACCATTTGACAGGCATTTATTATTTTCAAAATTTTCATAATTACTTGATTACTAAATTAGAAAAGTTTTAGTTCTGATAACAATATGTACCATATTTTTTCATTATTATTAAGCCAAAGACGAAAGCTGTGTGGATTTAAAAAAGGAAAACGTATATTAAAAAAAAATTCGTAAACACAATGATATTTTATGAATTTTAAATTCGGTTCGGTATGATTGTGATTTTTAATTCATCTCAAATTATAGAAAAAAATTATGACACATTCAACAACCTATTTTTAAAAGCATTTATATCTAATCTTCTCTATTCATATATATATATAGTCATAGAATTTTCTAACATTGGAAGTTCCTATTCCAACTCAAAATTATAATAATTTAAAAAAATTCCTTGCTTCAACTTTCGAGAGCACGTAATATAGGCTACAGGAATAATTTTTTATGATTTCGAAAAGAAATATCGAAACCCGTCATCATTATTTAAAGGTTTCTGCCCCTTGAACCACCCAAATAATTATATATTTCAGTGATCTTGAAATTATTCACTAAATTTGAGTGGATCTCTTTGCTTGTGTAGTGTTCAAGGAATCTGTTGTTAAGGAATACAATAAAAATGAGAGTGCAATCTTTTTGCAAACAAGGATCCAGATAATTTTCTACTTTTTCCGACTCAATGCATTTAGGAATTACTACTATTTATGAAATATGCCGACAACTTTCTTTTATTAATCTTTCGAACTTTATTAAAAAATAATTTCATCAATTTGAATAAAATATTAAATAATTATTTTTATTATATCCGTCTTAATTTCTATAAATTTGGCAGTAAAGGTTACTTTTTAATGAATATTAATGAATCTATATTCATTAAAAAATAATTTAAAGTTATTAATCTCGAGGGTCCCAGGCGAAAATATTATGTACAGTTTATACATAGTATGAAAATAATATATAATACTTCACACAATATATAAACTGTATATAATTTTTCCGCCTAGGGTTTGAGCTCCTGACTCATGTCAGATTGCAAATTAACCACTTTAACCACTTTTTTGAAAATTCCTTCTTTTCTTATGAAAATCTTTTCAAAATGAAACATCTTGGTTTAAAAATTCGTCTTTTTGGTTGAGAATTCATCTTTGTAGTGTAAAAATTGGACTATTTACTAAAAATAATATTTTTAGTATTTTCATATATATTTACTAAGAACCCAAGCATATTGCAACGAATTTGTGAAAAAGTTTCTTCTTAAGTTTAAACCCAGAAGTTGAATTTTCTTGGACGGCAGTCTCAATTTCATGATTTCACCATGCATCACCAGACATTCTTCCTACAACCACAGTACCACACACTTCAGCCGTACTCCTAACAATGACATCCTCGATCATAGCTGGTGCGCCCTCTATGTTTTCATTGTCTATTAAAGCCTACCAAACTGCGTCATCTATGGCTTCAGTTATTTTATTCTGAAACTCTATTCGCACTTCCGGTTTCTGTAAATTCTCAATCTCGATTTGCATTTGTTTAATTTTTTTGTTTTCTTCCTTCTCCATCCGCCAGCTAAGTTCATTCTGTAGACAAGAAGGCAATTATCAGTATTGCATTCAGAACGCCTCATTGAAAACGAAATCAGTTATACTTTGGCTATCTCCTCTACACCAGGTGCACAATTATTTTATACCTAAACGAAGTATTTTTGTTTGTATCCCCAAAATTACCGAGTACTCTTCTTTGCCCTGGTGTTGGGCGCAAACCCATCTATTCATATTTCCTAGTAGAATGATTCATTCACCATTATCGCAAATACTTAGTGTATCATATAAGGCGTCCCTTTTACCAAGCTCGGATTACGTTTCGAGGTAAAGCGAGCAGTAGGTTTTCCGATAGAAAGGGCGAAGAGTAAAACTTTCGACCGATGACGATCTTAACGAAACTTATGTGGCCCCTCGGGGAGAAGAACGAGGGAGAAACAGTGGAGGTTATCAAGCGAGGAAACCGTTGACGTCAATTTCGCAAAACTAACGCTTTGCGAAATTAAATTACTGAAGACTCCACGAAGTGGCCTCGTCATCAACTTGGATGAAGGTGAATATTGCATTGTGGCTTATTTTGTGCTCCGAAAGCAATTTAAATACGGTGTACGTAATTGGGTTATTTGTCGTAGAAGAGAAGCCGAAGGATTCAAACGAGTTTTTGAAACAGTTTGTAGACGAAACGGTAGAAATTTACACAAAGGAAGTATTATTTCAAGCAGCACAAGTTATTTGACTTCCATATTCGTTATAGTCTTGATGAGGTAATGATTTCATTATGAAATTCATCGACGTTTCCTTAAAAATTGGTGCAATTTTACTACTTTGATTATAGGGTGAATACCACTTGCATGCTAGAAGTTCCAAACAATCTTGTAACTTTACTACTTTTAAACAGACAATTTAGCAAGGCGTTGTAGAAGTACAGTTTCTGCTCGTAAAAGTACAGAAACTGTTAAAAATTCTTTTTTCCAAAGTAATTTCAAGTCTTTAAATTTGATAATTTATAACACGGCGTACTTGCACAGCTCTGAACGCAGTATAAGTACAAGTAATTGTAAAGTTTCAAAGTTGCGGAAAAGAATAAAAAAATGGTAAAATTTAAATTATGCGTAAAAGATTGTTTTTCAAAATGGTATAAATTCTGAAAAAATTTATTTGCGAAGTTGCTAAAAAATATTATAAAAGAATTTTTTTATTTAAAAAATTGCTTTCTGCTGTATTCCTTATTTGAAATGGACATTTACCATTTGTAGTCAAATTATAAAGATATAGAATTTTTAAAAAATTATGAATATTATCAGATTGAAAAATTACAGAATAATCAAATTCAAGAAATTGCATAACATTAACACGTTAAAATTTACAGTGTAATAAAATTAACGACAAAAAATAACAAATTATACAATATCAGAATTAAACAATTATAATATTTTAATTAATTAAAAATATTTATTCAATGTAATTTATTAAAAATAGTATTATCAAATGTAAATTTTTTTAATGTTATAAATTTGTTCTAAATTATTTTTCAATTTCAATTAATAATAATTGAAAAAAATATTACAGGTAAAAAATATTTGTTACGATAGATTAGTAAAGGGTTATCCGAAACACTCTACCATACCGACCATAGATACATAATCCACTTTATATTATATATCTGAAGACTGAGTTATTTATAAATTGATCTTTTATATCTTTTATTATTAATCACCATAATCAATTATTATTAATTATTATTGTCATAAACAACTCTCCGGAAATTTAAAAACAGTTTATTTATATGGTCGAATCTCTCCCCAAGAACTTTCCGAGAATTTTTAAAGAAAGTTTAGAATCAGTGAAACCAGTGAACTTAGTCAAATATCATTTACCTGCTGAAAATAACTTAACATCAGTTTCAACTTAAACTCTGTGATCCCATTTAACAAGCAAGAAAGCCCTCCTAAGAAAACACACCACCAACCTATTGCACAATACCAAAGGAAGGGAGATCGACCAACTCTACGAACCGAGTCTCTTACCAGGATTCTCGACATTCTAAAAAGGGCCTTATTCCCAGGGGGAACAAATTAAATCTTTAGTAAGTTTCCGAAAATACTATTGCTATCCTTTTATTTCTTTTTCAATATTATTTTTAAAAACACGTGACTAAAGTCTTTTCCATTTTTTAAAGGGTGGACACTAAGACGAAGTTTTTCACAATAATCTGGCAGTTCCATGCTGCATATTTCGAATCAAACATAAACAAACTCACACATATCACTTATGCAACTTGATTTTTATAAATTATAATTTTATATCTTAACCCGTTTTAAATCAATAATTCGATTGTCTCAACCTTTCGTTTTGCTTGTTCCTCAATCCATGTTTTCTATTTTTTAACAAATTTAGAATAAAAAAAGAGGAAGTAGCGTAAGTTTAGAAATAATTATACGGACCTGTCAACGTGACAATGTTCACAACATGCTTCATTTAGCATCGTATGCGCGAAAGTAGGGAGCGTTAGAAGACATCAGCGCGTTCAAATTTGAAAACATCATGGCGTATGCAAAACGTCTAATACTGTACTGACAGTTAAGAGCATTTCGGATTGTGGGCATAATAGACTGAATGTAGTTGATCAAAGGAATGAGACAATAAAGTATATACGAGAAGCCAAATAACTCGGAACAAGTTTTGGCTTTTTGAAATTTGATTATTTTTGGGTCATCTGTGTTTCTTGAGTTTGACATTTGGAGTTTTAATATGAAAACTATTGATCCTACGTAATTGTGCTACAGGGAATAAAGACTGCATTTGTCGAGCACAACCCAGCACGAATGTTGCAACTGTTTAAGGGGCCCGTAACCCTCAAAGTATAATTTAGTTTTAATTAATTAAGTTAATCTTTCATTAGTGACAAGAATCTTTTTGTCGTGTGCTTGAAAAGAACTTTATCAAGACCCATTCACAAGTCAACCGCTTGCAAAAGTTATGGTTGAGAACCTAGAAACGAACTTGATGTTTCAAATGAATTTATCGGTTTATTCAAATTCGATCTCCGTAATACAGTACCCTCACTTCATAAAGTTGAAAATAAACTTAGGGTATTTTCTTGAAATAAAGAAAGATATTCAAAAAGATTATTGCAAGATTCCCTTTTTAATAATTGAATATTATTGATAATGACTTATTTATAAATCTGAGCATAAAGAATTCGTTTAACGACCAATGACTTACGACGAAAATTTTCTTGCTTTTTGACTTTAGAAAAAAACAAAATTTTCCTTTTATTTTTAGTAAGTTTATTGATTTCATTTTAGGTCAAGTTGTTCCGAATGAAAACAATAAAAATTAGAAACTCGACAGAGTCAAGATTGATCATCGTGCTAAAAAAAATGACATGAATAAGCCTTTATATTTACAAGTTTGCTACATAACCTGCAAATGATCTTTATCAAGTCATTGTATCTATTTTAATTACGTTATTATTTTGTAATTCAATTATCTTCATTAATTTATGTCCATCAGAGTTCGCTACATGTGTGATTTAAGGTAAATATTGTGTTATTAATTAATCATAATATCGAAATGGGCAAAGCGAAAAATAGTTTCTTTGGAAATAGGCTCAATTACATTTGAGATCCTTTCGAAACCTAAGTGTGGTATTATTTAGAGCTGATCTATCGTTTTGGGTTCCTTTTCAGCAAGTAGGGTTCATTTTTGTCGCAGCTCCTTTAGAACCAAAAACGGGTTCCAATGGAAACTTCAGTTTTTTCTGTGCATAGGTGGGGCAGCAAGAAACATTAGCCATGTGCCCATAGTCCGAGATCCCCCTGTGATTTTCAAAGGTGAGAATTGATCGTGATAAAATTAATGCGAATGAAAGCTGACACGTAGGCGATTAAGAAACTGCCCGCCTGCCAGTTCCAAGTCGGGCATAGGTGCGATAAAATTGGACTTTTATCGGCAAATTTATTCAATAATCGCCTGGTATGTCTGAACGCAATGAAATCTGTACCACACTATAGGGGGAAATTAGAGCTTTCAGAAAATGTGTGACTGTCATCCTTCACCTGCTCAAGAAACCCTGGCAGACAGGCCTAAAGGACGTGATTGCAGCTGTAATGTTGTAAACGGGAGGCTACCGTTAGAAGAGACTTGATCTTCGTTGGGGGCTAGGGCTGCTGCGTGGGTGCGGTACAGCGGGGAAGGCATCTAAGCCTAAGGGTTTCGGTTTACGGTTTTTAGTTACGGTATTTAGTTACGCTGTTTAGTCTAGTCTTATCTAGTTCGGCGTCCACTTGGCGTCACAGTTAAAGTGAAGTGTTATGTTTGTGAGAAAAGTGATGGAAAGTTAGCGCAATTCAGTGATGAATCCTTTCAGAAGTGTCGTCAGATACTTGCTTTTCGGGAAAAAAATAACTACAAATACGGCGATGTACATTTAAGTGAAGAATCACTCAATGATTATGGATATCATCGTGTTTGCCACGGAAAAGTGACAGTGATAAAACAAAAAGACAGAGATGACTTGGAATCCTTTTTCCAAGATAATAGTGATGTAATTAAAAAAAATACGATGCCTAAAGGTTATAAATATTTATCCTTCAATAATGTATATGTATCATAATCAGACATAATCTTCTGATTACTTTTAGGCAATTGCAGCATCTTATCGAAGTAATGAGTTTGCTGGTGCACCTGAAAATGTACACGTGCGTGCAGATGGTAAAGGTGAAACTAATTCACTTGAAAAAGTAAGATTTTTATTAATTGTTCTGCGACAAGTGC
>NC_046657.1:157107303-157114805 GCF_010883055.1 Belonocnema kinseyi
TATTTACTATTTCCACATTATATGTTCTTTATCAATTTCTTTTTACATAAATTATTTATATTTTTTGGCTAGAAAATCAACTATTCTGTTTAAATTTGGAAAAGTTTTAGAAAATGATTTTGTTGAATATTTATCATTTTAGTATGACATTGCATTGTTTTTTTTAAAGAAAATTGTCTTTTTAATTGTAAATTTAACAATTTGGCAAAAATTTGAACTATATTATTGAAAATGAACTTTTTTGTTCTAAATGCATATTTTTCATTAACAATTCCATTTTGTATGCAATTTAGCAAACACGTAGAAGTGTTAAAATAAATAATAATAATTTTTAATTTCTTGTTCTGAAAGTTATAGGAAGCGATGCTGAGAGGCGATTAGCCTGAATCGGATTGGAAAGAGCACTCCATCTGGAAGGGTCTTGGAAAAAGGGTCAGATATGAAACATTATATATGTGTCGCGATTCGGAAAAAGGGCCTACTAGGCAAAAGTGAAATTTTAGAGGGTCACATACGGTAATTTTTGTTGAAAAAAGTTAAGAATTGTTACAAACAATTTTTTGCAAAAGTGTGGTTTTTTCAATTGCGGTTTTCCGCAATTGAAAATAGTGTTTGTAACAGAATATTTTAATTCGATGTATTTTCAATGTTGTATTCATCCATTAATTTGTTCCATTATTGCAAATCTTACCAAAAATAATATATTATATCATTTTCATTTTTCAACATTATTAAATACATAATTCGAAAAAGCGGTATTCAAAAGATTGTTGATAATCGCCTAATTTTTATAGAGTAACATTATTTTTAAATATATCATAATTTTACGTTTCTTAAGATATATTGCGAGAAATTTTGATAAAAAGATGATGATTAAAACATTTCTTGAGATTATTATTATCGAAATGACAGCAAATTTAATAATATACTAAATAAATAATAAAATTTGTATAAGGAACTTTATGATAATTTTAGCAAAACTCATAATTGTTGATTAATGTTATGATTTTTTTTAACATATTTAATAAACAAATGCATTATTCGGGCATTTATAGGCAGTACATTTTTTTTAATGACAGTCCTTTCAAATGGGAACTTCATGAGAATTTAGCTTTCATTGAGTCCTTGTTATTGATCTCTAGATGAAATTTTCAAAAATATCTGGACTTTTGCTCCTATCCTTAAATTTTGTATATCTCCCTCCTACTCTCAACTCTTTCTGTGACTGCCCTAGATGTACCGATATAACGAATCGATCTTTGAAACGAACAAGAACTATCTCAAGCGAAAATATCCTTAATCTAAAATTATGTACTCTTCACGTTCCAATTATAACTTTACTGAATATATTATGATTTTACCTAATCAAATGTATTCTTCTCATTATCAACAATTGCTCAGCAACACAAAAAATAGTTGAGTCTCTTGATCTTAACCGATTGAGATCTGATCGGTATTCCGAATTGTAACAAATTTCGGAGTTCAATTTGGTCACCAACGTCAACAGCATCATTTAGAATTAGTTGATAAATTTAATGATTTTTTAAAACCAATCGAATGAAAAATGCATTAACCAGGCATTTATTGACATAGAAATTCAGTTAGGAGCTTTATGATAATTTCAGAAAAATTAATCATTTTTGTCCAATTTTATAATTTTTCAAACACATTTAACAAATAAATGCATTGTTGGGGCATTTGTCAAAGTGAAAATTCCTTTTTTTTCGATTTTAGACTTTTTCACTAGGATCTTCATAATAAATTCAGCAACATTATGATTAGTTGATACTTTTTTTTAACAAATTTAACAAAAAAAAAGCATTATTTGGGCATCTGTGATTACAGTTTACAATTATATTGTAAATTGTAATTGTGTTACGTTATTGTTTGTAGTGCCACGGCCTGTGACCGTTATATATACACAATATCTACTTATTTATAATAATAATCAATTGGCAATATCAATTATATAAAATACTCAGAACCTATAAATTATCTTTACCATAAAAGTATTCTTCGAATATATTCTCGGAGGAACACTTATCAATTAGTAAAGGGTTATCCGAAACAACCTAAAATACCCACCATAGATACATAAACCACTTTAATTATATATCCGAAGACTGAGTTATTTATAAATTGATCTCTTATTATCTCATATTATTAATCACCATGATCAATTACTATTAATTATTATTGTCATGAACATTTAATATTTCAAATCTTTGGTAAGTTTGGGATAATAAGACGAAGTTTCTCAAAATATTCTGGCAGTTCCATGGTGCATATGTCGAATCAAATAAAAAACAAACTCACAGATATCATACATGTAACTTGATTTTAATAAATTATAATTGTATATCTTAACCCGTTCGAAATCAATGATTGAATTATCTCAACCTTTTGCTTTGTTTGTTCCTCAACCCACGCTTTCTAATTTTAAACAAAATTAGAATAAAAAAAAGAGGAAGTAGCGTAAGTTTAGCTATAATTATTCTATAGCAAGGTAAGTGCATCTCATCTGAGACGTAACAGTAGTAAAGAATTATAAACAAAGACATAAAAAAATCATTTAAACAGGAGCGCCGCCGGTAACCAATCCAATAAATTCGCGCGAAATAATAAATTATTATTAATTAATTATTTATGATGAATTGATTATTAATTACTTATTTCTTACTTATTAAATAATTAATTTTTGGCTGTGCAGGCACAAATCCATTTGCTTCGAACTATTTATTCTGATAGTTTATATACGAAAATTAATTTTATTGTAGAATAAATAGCAATATATCACTTTCAAATATTTTTCGTTTAATTCAAAGTCAATAAAAATGATTTTGATGTCAACATGCCTTATACACTATTGTTTCAACATATTGCAAATACATGTATGTTTGTATTTATATGAATATAGATAATATAGTGTATGTCAGATTTTCTGCCAACCAAAAATGACTCTAATAAATATTATCACATTATAATATGAAGTAAATTTTAATGAATGGTTACATTAATAATTTATAAATAGCAATAATTTTAAATATTAAAAAATAGTTATTCAATAATATTTTAATTAATTTTCGGTATTAGTTTCGATCATTTTTCATTTGAAACCTCGAAATAGAATTTAAAATTATCGCAGTTTTTAGAGTTGAAAAATACTGCAAAAATGTTGAAGACACTCAAAGAGGATTAAAATTCTACAAATAAGACCCAAGAGTATCAAACAAGGTTGACGAGTATTAAAGAGATCCAAAAAAGAACTCATTCGTCACCATGGAAAATATAAAAAGGACCTATATTTCGACTCAGAAGAAATTTAGATTAATTAAATTTAGAATTTTGATCAATTAAAATGTACCTAATTTGTATTTTTAATTAAAAGTAAATAAGAATTTTTTTAATTAATTTCAGAACTCAACAAATAAATAATATCGACTATAATGCCAATTTAAAAAGCTAATTTGCTGAATGCTTTGAAATATAAGAATACTCACGTTTCAAGGTTTCAAGATTTCGACGTTGTACAAAAACGAACCCCTAGTATTGCTTCCAGAAAACGCCAGATGAAAGTAAAAATATAAGTTGTATGTTAAATACATGTTAAAAACGGTATTTTTGAAATTTTTGGAAAAAATAATTTATCATAGAAATAATTTAGCATGAAAAACATACAAAAACCCAAATTCATTATATAAATAGAAAAGATAATATTCGAAAAAAAGAGATAAGATATTTCTATAACATTACAAAGTCCTTGACATCATTACTGGGAAAAGGGGTTTACATACAGTTTATAGAATTCCATTCATAATGCATTACAAGCGACTTCTAGCTTTAATTTTATTCAAATTGATAAAAAAATATGTATAATGTAAATAATTTTTATAAATAACTGCAAATTTTTACCATTTTTCCAAGAATATGACCTATTGTCTTAACGAAATCAACTAAAATGTACTGTTAATGGTTCTTTGCTATGATACTACACCTATGGACAATAAAACATAATTATTTAAGCAATTCATATAAACAAATTCATATTTCAGCTACTTTTGCATAAATACGTCTTTTTCGTGGAATAAACTACAAATGTTTTCCCAAGAATTCCATCTTGGCATGTTTTTCTAATTAGGAAAGGGTTGATTATCTGCACAATGTTTATTGAAAAATTCCCAGTATGGATCACATATATACAGGGTGTCCGAAAAGTTGCGGACTCCCTGAATATTTCCCCAGACTAAATATTTTTCATTCAGTTAAAAAAAGTCGGGAAAAAATGGTTTATAAATATATTTTTTAAATTACCAACCAGATTTCTCAATTAAAAAAATATGATAAGGAACGATTAACCAAACTTGTTATATTGACAAATATGACAAGAAGTTGTCTTTGTTAAGACATTTTTGGTTGATTTTGTTAAGAAAATGGACCCCAAATCTCGGAAAAATTGTCAAAATGTGCAGTTATTTAAATAATTTTCTGAAATAATTAATCTTTTTGATCACCTTGAATAAATTTAAGATCCAAGAGTCACTAGCGATAGATTTTGGGTTAAAAAAATGGCGGATTCGTGGAACGATGTTAAAAATGTGAATCTGTTTATAAATATTGCCTGAATAATTAAAATGTATTAATTCTGAAAATTGTTGTAAAATGTTCACGTTTTGAAACCTCTTGAGTCCGAAAAACAGGATGTTTTTTTCTATTTTTTTAGCACGATAACTTTTGAAAGAATTGACATTTTAGATACAAATTCTGTACCGTTATAGAAGAAAAATGCTGGATTTTAAATGCCCTACAAGATTCTCATAACTTTTTTAATTTTGTTGAAAAATCGAAAATGAAAAATTACATTTTTTCATTCAATTTAACAGTATTTCAAAGATTCTTAAATATTTATATGCATTTAAAGAATGCATACATAAGTTTTTGGTTTCGTACCTAAAAAAGGGCCGGCACCACAACTGCAATGTATACCACGAAGCGATAGAAAATTCCACTGAGAAAGTTTGTGCAACTGAGGCTAGGGATATAATTCCGAAGTTAAAAAACAGTGAGGCTGCTATGTAGACCGTATATGAAATGTTTAAATCGCAAAAATAAAAATGGAAATTACCAAATCCAGTTTTTGAAAAAACTGGCACAAGTTGCAATAAAATGTTTGACAACAAAGTTCTTTTTTTTAAGAATGCAAATTTTTAACGAGATAATGGCGTAATAAGTATGAATCGTAAATATCTGTTTTAATTACTTAACTGCTCAAGCGCAAGGTCCATAAAAAGTCTACAAAATGCACTGTTCAATGTAATACTTTAACGACAGAATCTAAGGGCAATTATACAGCCCGGAATATATATATATTTTGGAAAATTGCTTTTTTAACGAAAATCAAGCGTTTTGTGCGCCTGTAAAATGCAATATTCTAGCCATTGTGCATGCCGAACTGCAGTTGTTACGTCGTAACAATTTCTTATTTGACAATTTAGGATATTTTAATGTCACTTTAAAATTCCTCAAAGCTACGAACTTTCCATTTCTTTTAAATCTCTGAAAACTTGTAAATAGACGTAAAACTGCCATCCTTAAGCTAAAATCTCTTTAGTATAGTCGTAGTAGATTTGTAGGGTAAACCATCGTAAGCTGGGTACTTTTTCAAAACTCACGTCTCAAACATAAAATTTTATTGTCTTTTTTGCACCAAACCATTTGAAACTTTATAATTTCATGCAGCTTTGCAAACCCATTTGCGCCCTAGACCTTGGGCAAGGGCAATTTACTGTCAAATATTTTCTTTCAAACTTTCATGGTAATAAACTTCCCACCTTCTTGTACCGGGAATCGAAAATGTGACGTCAGGCGAAGGAGTGTCCTGCCACCTCCACCATTATATCTATAGTCAATCAGTGCATGACAAGGCCCTTTGTATTTTTCCGTTTGGTCAAAACTTGGGGTTCGCTCCGAAGTCCTGCGACTTCGAAGAGACAGAAATCTTGTAACCGTCAAGCAGAGAACACCTGATCGGGTCGACCTCAGGCTATATTCAATAAATTTTTTGTAAACTCAACATTCAAACATAAAGGTAATCTCTCACCTGTTAACTCTCAGATAAATTGTATAAATCATGTGTGTGTGTGTGTTTAAAATAAACTAATGTTCAAACTTACTCCTGGATTTACTAATCCTCAATTGCAACAATCACATTGACAATACAGCTGTCATCCAGTCTAATCTCAAGTGGCATAAAATCTGCAAATCGACAATATCGTTCAGAGATTTTATATTAAGGATATATATATATATATGATAAGAGAATGCACGGTATCTTCCACAGAAATGTGGAGGATCAGTTAATGTCGTGAGCTAACGTTTGGTTTCCTTAAATCGCCCGGATTGAAGTCTGGTACGGAGGGTTTCATTTTGGCATGCCAAGACGGTGTCATTTCCATCTTAACATACCGTCGCCACATTTTGAGCCAAGACATTCCCGATGATAGCTGCAGGGCGTGCCATGCGCACCCCGAGCATTTAGCTCACATACTATCTAGTTGTCCAACTCTTGCGGAAACGACCTGCATCCAAAGGCACAATGCGGCACTAAGAGTGCTTAATTGCCATATCTATCACTCTTACGGGATTAACCTTAATATCATACCTCTAAACGCTCCTAGGGAAATCGAGTCAATTGTCGAGAATGGGAAGTGCCGCATATACTGGAACTTCATATTCTCGACAATTGTTTCTGTTGCACACTCGAGGCCTGAAATGGTTCTTCTTGACTTCGAGAAGCGAACCATGTTCGTTATCGAATTTTCGGCACCAGCTGACAAAAACATCATAGTCAAGGAGAATGAAAAGAAAGAGAGATATCGAGGCCTAATAAGGGAGTTGCAACGATTGTATCCGGAATATTCTGTTAAACTAATCGTCCTTATCATCGGCGCTCTTGGAGGTGCCAAGCTTTTACTCGTTAATAGCCTGAAAAACATCCCTGCGTGTCAACAATATGCTAAAACACTAGCGGGAAAAATGCAGAAGGCGGTAGTTCTTGGATCGCTCGGTGTTCTCAGGATGCACGAAACTTTTGCCGGATCGTCGTATTGATTCCGTTACAGACTGTAACCACCTATCTCACGGTCGTGAGACGTGGTTGTGGCTCAAATTTTATCGCGATTTCGCTGGGAGCGGGTTCAATTTTTCAGATTAGCACCCGCTCCTGGTGAAATCCTGCGGTTGTCCTTATGACAAATTTTGAATATATATATATATATATACATATATATATATATATCCATCCTTAATATAAAATCTCTGAACGATATTGTCGATTTCGATTGTCACAATACTCATTTTTATTGATACATGCGTGTGACACGCGGCGTCAGTGGGTTAGACAAAAATGGAACGTTGCACGTGTTTTCTTGAAGTTAATGATCCCAACGGAGCTATCTTGATCTGCGCTTGCTTGGATTTGAGTGATGTTCATTGGCTACGGTGCG
>NC_046657.1:157114905-157126128 GCF_010883055.1 Belonocnema kinseyi
ATGACGATTTTTCGAAAATGTTTAATACAATACTCTCCGTTTTGCTGGTAAGGAAGTTATATTTTTCGTAACTTACCATCAACATATAGTACCTAGTGGACACATCATTGTAGAACCCTAGCGGAAGAATCCAAAAGAAAGTTCCTTTCTGATCCTTTCCGATTTCGATGTGAACTTTGCTTCAGATACTTTCCGAACGCTTTCTTTTTCCGAAGCTTTCTGATGTCTATCCGAACTTTTGAGAAGTGTCCCACTCCATTTACTTCTTTCTTACCCTTTCCGATTTCTTTCCGAATAAATGATGCAGTGTCCCAATAGTTTATACATTTTTTAGGATTTTTTAAAAGTTAAAATTTCTCCAAAAACTGTCATGCATATTTTGCGTTTTTTCGCACTAAGTCTAAATTTTCGCTTTTTTAATATTACTTTCAATAAATAATCCAAAATGACAAGTCTGCCTGTATGTATTTATGTCTTTCTGGCTGTCAGTACGATAACTTTTGAAAAAATAGTTCTATTAGATTGGCCTCTGGTACACTCTTTTAGTGTCCTCAACTGAAGTTCAAGTTCGTTAGCCAGCCATTATGGATAAAAATTCAAAAAGTGAGCGCCTTTTAAATATATTTGAGACCATTTTTTCAAAATTTAAGAATTCTCTGTACTGTTTTTCATAGTTATAAAAAATTCGAACAGTTTACCTAATGACTTTTTATCAAATTAAAAATTATTAGAGTTGTAGGCGCGCTCAAACTCGCGAACCGCGCGCATAGCGCCCTATGTGAATGTGCACGCGAATCAGACAGATTTTTAAAAATTGTTTCCTGTTTAGAATCAGTATCTACTTGTACGCTCATCGGAAGTACTTCCAAAGAATGAAGCATTCCTGAAGTCTGCAGAAGGATTCCGAAAAAGGAAGTAAGAGCTCGAAGAGGAGGATTTCCTAACCATGCTGAATCCAGAAAAAAAGAAAAGTACAGCCAATTGATCAGGTATGTGCTTGCTCAGCTGTTGAGTTACTGCAAGAAGCTAACGAAAATCTGAGAGTCGAAGCAAAAATAATTTCAACCAAATAATGACGTACCCCGTGTGGAAAATGCCCAGCTTAGCCTTTTTTTACTAGTGGCTCTCCAGAGGCCCTATAAAGGCAGCCCACTGTGGGAATGCCCAGCTGGGCCCTCGCTAGGGTTTATGTATTTGCCCCTTCATTTTATTACGAAAAATTCCAAATCCGATCACCAAACTAGAAGAAAAAATCATGATTTTTTCTATCTTAATTTGAGATGTTGAACGTAGAAACATTTTTATTATTCAGCTTTATTACATTTCTAAAAATATGTCAAAGAACTTACAGATGAAATTGTTATAAAATGTTCGACACAAAAAACGTTCACTATTGTTTTTTGCACGTGAAAAACATACAAAATTCCAAAGGCTGGGATATTTATGCGATTTCTTATAGTTCAGAAGAATTAGAGTGATCAGAATACGGACTGATCCCCTGTGATCACTGATCACAGGGGATATAAAAAATAAATAAATAAAAAATGCTTAAACAATTCGTATTTAATTGAAAAGTACTTAGAAACATGTCACTGATGAAACAAAAATAGTTGATGTTGAAAATGTTTTAAAAAATATCGTCTTTAGAATGAATTTTACATTTAACTGCTATTTTTAATTGTTTGCGGAATTTTCCGGGCACACTGCAATGGAATTCGGGAGTGGAAACTGAAATTTCTTGAATGAATATGATTCTTTACGCATTTCTTAAGAGGTACCTAAACTTTAATTTACAAAAAGTTAATAACAAGTACTTATTTTTTTCAGTTTCATGAAAACCGAGGTTTTCCTATTTAAAACCTCATTTTAATTTTTAAATCGTGTCGTTTATTTTACATTTCCAAAATTTTCGTACAGGTCAAACCATCGCAAATGAAATTAAGTGATTGTGAATTCTCTATTGTTAAAACTCTTTCGGCTTAAATGCCTCAAATGAACACATCCTATCAAGTGTTTCGTGACAACAAAGAAGGTTAAAAGCAAATTTTCGAATTTAATTTAAAAACAATTGTGTTAACACTTAATCATTAAAACAAAAACTACACGGCTTAACAAAAAATAATTAATAACAAATTTGTAGCTCTTTTTGGGTAAGCAAATTTTGAAAATGCAATAACTTTGATCATTTTCTTTTTATCGAAGAAAGTAGCTTGGACAAATTGTTACGATCTTCGATTAATACCAACAGCCGAACATAGAATTTTTAAAGCTTGAAAAAAATAATCTCAAATATTTTGAAAATCCTCTAACTTTTGAAATTTTGCCCAAAATAGGTGGCTAAACAACTATTTATTCTGGGTGGGTGGGATGAGAATGTAATGAAGTAGCTACATTGATTTAATCACTAAAAATGGATTAATTGAGCACTGAAATAAATTAAAGAAATACCGTGGAACACAATGCATGTGTAAAAAATTAATAAGTATCCACTTACCTTCGAATAGTGACATAAACAAGGCGCGTGAAGACTGACGACCAAGCAAGTTTTTTTTAATCGGTTCCAGATCAGTCTTGATTTTTGTTCAATTTTTTTATGAAATTTCTGTGTGAAAAATTACTTTTTATCGAATTCTTATCCCCTTAATTTATGGCGCGTAAAAAAATGGATGAAAAAATTGAAGCTTTGAACTAGATGCGCAAAAATAAAAGATGAACCGATTTCAAAAATCTGGTTAAAAACATCTTCCGGCCTCAAATATGTCTTATTTCACATAAAACTTAAAGGAGTACATTCCGTAACTTTGAAAATCATGATGCATCACGTGTTCCAATTTTTATTCAAAAGATCATTTTAAAACAGTAGGAATTTTAGTTATCACTATACTAATTTCGCGTTAAAAATTTGTCAAAATATCAATATTTTGTAGTTTCCTCTGCACGAAGTAATGTAGTTCCGTAACTCCACAAACAAAAGCCCCGTGATTTTGTGTTCTAACCTCAAATAGTTCCCTTTTATCACACTGGGACACATTTCGCTTTACACTTTTCACTGTTAGCAAACGCTTAAAAATTCAGCCATATTTAATCAAACGGATTGGAAGTTTTTCCATTAACATACATTAAATGATAAACAAAGATTTTAATGTTAAATTTAATGTTTAAATTTCCAGCTGTATTATTTGCGTGCTATCGTGAAAAATAAAACTCCGGAAAGAATAAAAAAGCCGAGTATTTTGACCGAAATTTCCATAAACATGGAAAATTGTTTAGGTTTAATGTATACATGAATGAAAAAAACATCAAATACCTACAATGATAATAATACGCATATGAATCATTATCATCCTACACTAACCTACACCAGTTCTCCACTCGGTGTAAGAATTTGTTGACATTTTTTCTTTTGTTACTCAGAAAGTTAAAAACATGCAAAAAATAATAACAAAAATATTGAAAAAAAGTAAAAACTGGTTTTAAAAAATGTACACTGCACCGTTTTTCATGCACCCTCAGCGAGGTCGTGCAGAAGAAAATGACGTTAAGCTAGTGTGATATACTTTTTTTGTGTGTTTCAGAATAATTCTAAAAAAAAATAAAAAAATTTAACAGCGAGTGAAGAACTAGTTTTTGCAAGACACTGCAAAGAATACAACCGTTTCCAGACGACGGAGGGAACTGAACTACGGTACGATGTGGCAACAGGCCCAAATCCTGTTTCTGGGTTTTCGGGCGGACCCTGTTTCGAAGTGCGCAAGCGTCGCGAAGATAAAGGACGCTTGTGTGGTTGATATTTTGCACTTTTGGTTTTCCAAGGTTGGGTGGGGAAAATTCAAAGTGTCCGCAGAACGAGGGCCAAATATTAGAACCTGTACTTAAATTATGTACGTTAGCAATTTTGGCCAATTTTTGGCCCCCACCCTCCCCCCTATTAACGACCGTTAGTTTTGTTTTTGTCGAGTCAAGTTACCAATATGCCTATATTGTCTACGTGACCGTGTAATGAATTATCAACTTCCGTAATAAATCAACAATTAAAATAAAAAAAATAATTTACAGAATCAATATTGAAATGCGTCAAATTAAATTTTATGGGACATTTAATCTAGGTATTATTGAATTTTGAAACTGAACAAGGTACATTTTAAACCAAAAATGGAATAGTTAAATTTCTAATCTAAAAAAAAAACTTAATTATAAAATAACGAATTTTCTACCAAATAATTGATAAAAGAAAATGGGATTATTAAACTTTCAAGACAAAATGAAGAATTTTCTAAATAAAATAGAAAAAAATACACGAACTCTTAATTCAAAAGATGGATTTTCAACTTAACCAAAACGTTAAATTTGCTACTAAAAAATATGATTTTTCAAACAAAAAGATTAACTTGCTAACAAATCAAACTAATTTTCAATCAAATTCAAGAATTCTTAAACAAAAGGTAAAGTTTTAAGAAAGAAAACTTTTTCATTCATAAAAGAGTAATTCAACTTTGAAACTTAGTTATTAAACTTTTAAACTAAAAAATGGAATTTTTAAACAAAAAGATTAATTTTTTACCCAAAACAAAAAGCATTTTTAAAAAATTTCATAAAATCTCAAACAAAAAGTTTAATTTTCAACTAAAAAGACGAATTCTCAATCAAATTGAAGAATTCAGAACCAAAAAGTTGAGTTTTCAAATAAAAACATAAAATTATAAACAAAAAGATTACTTTACTACCAAAAAAGACGAATTTTAAATAAAATTTAAGAATTCTCAACCAAAAAATTTAATTTGCAACTAAAAAAGAATAAATTACTGTCAAAAAGACGTATTTTTAACGAAATTCAAGAATTCTCAACCAAAAAGTAGAATTTTCAACTAAAAAAGAAGAATTTTTAAACAAAAAGATTAATTTATTACTAAAAAGGAAAATTTTAAACAAAATTTAAGAATTTTGAACCAAAAAGTATATATTCAACCAAAAAAGAAGAACTTTTAAACAAAAAAGTTAATTTCTTTACCAAAGAAAGCCATATTTTTAACCAAATTCAAGAATTCTGAATCAAAAAGTTGAATTTTCAACTAAAAAAGAAGAATTTTTAAACAAAAAGATTAATTTGCTACCAAAAAAGACGAATTTTCAATAAAATTAAAAAATTCTCAAACAAGAACTTGAGGTTTGAAGAAATTCTTTTTTTTTCATTTTTAAAAAAGTAGTTCGACTTTCAATCCTACTTGTTAAACTTTTTAAAAGATTAAAAAGATTTAATTTGAAACAAAAAGAATAACTTTCTACTGAAAAAAACGAATTTTTAACAAAATTCAAGAATTCTCATCCAAAAAGTTTAATTTTCAACTAAAAAGATGATTTTCTGAACAAAGATACCAATAAGAAATATTAGGTTCATTTAAAAAAAGATACACATTTGTTATTGATAATTTTCTGATAGAATGCGTAATGTTTTGGTTTTGTAAGTAAAAAATAACTTTCAAAATAAAAAATTAATTTTTTGGAAAAACGACATAAGCTATGAAAAAAATTTGTAGAGAAAAATTCCTCTTCCAAAATAGAGTGAATACTCGTTCAAATTTATCATTAATGAATTTTGAATGCGACATAAAGTTTTTATTTTAAACGAAAAAACTAACATTCGAAATAAAAAAATTTATTTTTTGAAAAAGGACACATTAACTTTTTGGAAAAAAAAAACACAAACTACAATAACATTTTATTCAACAAACATTTTTAACCAAAAGTTTAAGCCAAAAATGTAGACAGGGGCGTAGCTAGGAATCGTTGGGGGGGGGGGGGGGGGGGGGGGGGGGGGGGGGGGGGGGGGGGGGGGGGGAGCTGAGCTTAAGAAAGAAAGAAAGACAAAAAAGGGTATCCGAAAAATAAAGTAATAATGTTAATTTAATCGAAACAGCTTTCAAGGAAAATTTATATTCAATGTGATTCATAGAGAAAGTGTGAAGAATATTTTAAATATCTATTTTATTTCAGACAAATATATTAACGTTAAAGGAATAGATTGTTTCAAAAATGATTCTCTCTATTGTTTATTTATTATACGTTCATAACTAAAAAAAACAAAGCAAAGTTCAACATTTAAAAAAACTGCAACTTTCTAATTATCTAAAAGAAGATGGATATAATTATTAATAAACTGTTTAAACAATTACAGTTGTTAACTTGTAAAAATTATTACCTCACAAAGTGACAACTTGACAAAAAGTGGAAAAATTTTTTAAATCCACAACTATATAGCATTACTATAGGAGAATATAGTTATAAACAATATTAATTTTTTAAAACAATTATATATTTTTAATTTAACTAATTATTAAGTCACTTTAAGCGAAAAGTGAACAAGAAATGGAACGTTTCAAAAAGAAAACGCAAATTTCAGGTATTACTGAGAGAAAATATTATTAAAAATAATAATAAATTGCTTACAAAATTATTTATGTTCAATTATTACCTATTTAAAATTGAAAATTCGACAAAAGGTGGAAAATTGTAGAAAAAACTGCAACTTTCTATCACTATTCTAAGAAAATATTATTAAAAATAATGATAAATAACTTAAAAATCTATTTAGAGAATATTTCTGTTAAATTTAATAAAATATTGCACCACTCTGAATAAAAAGTTGAAAATAAGTTGAAAACTTCGGAAAAATCGCGACTTTTTAAATATATTCTCAGAGAACATAACTAAAAATAATAATAAATTGTTTGTTGTTCCTTGTTGCTTATGAAAAGAAGAAATGTTGAGTTTAAAATCGATACACCTAATATTGACGAGCCTGAATAAAATTTGCAAAAGCGTCTTTTTCTTTATTGTGGGTTTCCTTATGGTAATTGAACACCATGAAGCTTGCGGAACCTGTAAAGCATACCCCACCATTTAAACAGATTTCAAAAATTGTAAAAAAAATAATCTGGAAGACTTTCAGGCATTTTAAAAAAAATTTCAGGTTTTATTAAAAATTATAAGAATAATTCGAATCATCTTAAACAATATTCAGATGTTTTGAAATAATTTCAAAAATTATTAAAAAGTTAAAAAGGTTCTAGATAATGGAAAAGAAAATTATATACGAAAATTGTATTAAGATTCCTATGAAAATTAAAAATGGTTTTCTATCTCAGACAATTAATTTTAAGAGAATATTTAGGGAGATTCAAAAAGATTGCCAAAATTGTAAGCAAAGATTATAAAATCCTAATGCATTTATTGTATTTCGCAGGATTGATAAAAAGTTTTCGGAAAAATTGAAATCATTTGACGAGATATTTAGATATCTAAAAAAAAATTAAAAATAATTTAACAGTTTAAAAGATCCCAGCAAAATTTTAATGAAAATGTACATTTTTTAAGAGTTTCAAATAAAAATGTGAAACTATGTAAGGATTTTTAAAGTTTGAAGACAATGAAAAAATTTTCTTAAGATTTCTGACTCACGGAAGACAAATCGGAGAATGAAAATGGAGAAAGATTACAAAGAAATTTAGGAATATTGAAAGAAAATACAAGAAAGAACCAAGACCAACTACCGCCAGAAGCCCCAAGTCCAGCTAAGGAAATTCTAGGAACTATTGACGTACTAAACGGACAAAATGATATAGGAGTAGAAGACTTCATTAAACAGGTCAAAAATGCAAAAGCCCAGTGCACTCAACCATCATTACTTCTTTCCCTAATCAAAGCATAAAAAATAATTGCACATGCAAAAAATGCAATTAGATTTATTCAAATAGACACCTATGAAGAGCTATTCGATGCCTTGAGACAAAATCTCAAGCAAAATACATCTATACTCGCCTTGAAAAGCAAACTCGAGTCTTGTAAACAAGGCGCAGCAGAAACGGTCCAAAACTATTCCTCTAGATTTAGACAGATCATGAACGAAATTTTATATTCGGCCCAATCGCATCATACATGCCCAACCGAACGAAAAATTAAAATCAAAATGGAAGAACAGGAAGGCACAAGTAGATACGTAATTAACATAAAAAGGGAAATAGGGCTACAAGTCAGACCCTTGAAACCAAAAAGCATTTCAGAGGCACAAAATTACGCCGTAGAATCGGAAATGTGGATCCGTGAATCTCAACCGATAAGACAAGTCCCGACTCTACGCCCAATTCAAAGGACATTTATGAAACCTATGGCGCCACCCCGACCGTTCGCCAACACAACCGCACCTAATCCAGGACAGTATATACAAAACGATAAAAGCAAAATGTCATGCCATAGATGCGGAAAGATGGGACACTTCGCTTCCCAATGTCCAAATAAACCACAAGCTTTTCACCCAGGACAATACTTAAAACGACCTCCCCAAATCAACCAAATATCGGAAGAACAATCTTTCAAGCCGATGCCTCAAGAGGAATACATAGAACAGGAAGATATGACGAATCAGGAATGGACCGAACACGAAGACCACCAGGAACAAGCCGAATCTCAGCTCTTTGCGGAGAGTTATTCGCCATCAGAGGCAAGCGACTGGGACGGGAGTATAAATTAATGCTAGACACTGGTGCAGCAATCAATGTGATAAAAGAAGGTATGGTACCAGATATCCCTAAATTCAAATTTAACAAAAAATTTCTAATGGGAAATGACGAACACCACGCCACAGAAGCCTGTTACATGAATTATTTTGGAAGAAAACATCTCTTTCATGTAGTACGATCAGGACTTTCCAAGCATTGAAGAAGGAATTATAGAACAACCTTTCTTGAACAAATTTGACAAATATTTAATCACACCAAACCACCTGGTAGTAGATAACAAGAAAACCCCGTTAATAAGAGAAGGCAATTATTTACCAAAGGAAACAATGACAATATGCAAAATTTCAATAAAAGAGAAAGACCAAGACATCTGGGTCGAGAATCATGACGCTATACCCGACGGAATTTATCAAATAAAGAACAGACAAATTAGCATACCATATTTCAATTATCATAAGCATCCGGTTAAGATACCAGATACTATAGAGTACGATAAGATAATGACATCCCGAGTAGTCCCAAATACTACGAATGCAAATAATACACTCGATAAAACACTTGGAAATTATCAGCGATTTAATGAGGTTCTAAGAAATACGAATCTTAATCACCTCGAACCACATGTGAAGAATGACATCATAAAACTGATTACCGCCTACCAGGGAGTCTTCTCATTGCCACACGAACCCCTTCCATGCACTAATCTAACAGAACATGAGATTGTATTGAACTTAGGCAAAACCATTAACTTACGTTCACACAAACTACCACAAAAACATCACGAGTTCTCTTTAGAAGAAACACAGAAATTATTAAATAAAGGAATCATTAGGCATTCGCAGTCCCCCTTCAATTCACCACTCTGGGTTGTACCCAAGAAGGGAAATAAACTTCGAATGGTCATTGACTATCGATCATCATTGATAATCAAAATCCCATGGAAGAAGGAAGTAAAAAATATACAGCATTTTCGACAACTCAAGGACATTTTGAATACAATAGAATGCCTTTTGGCTTAAAGAATGCTCCTGTCACATTCCAACGTCTTATGGACAACGCCTTTAGAGGACTAATTGGAAAGAGTTGCTTTGCTTATATCGACGATATCGTCACATTTGGTGATACTCTCGAGGAACATAACAGAAATCTACAACTAGTACTACAAAGAGTGAAAGAGTTAGGACTCCGACTGGAGCCCACAAAATGTGAATATCTGAAACCCGAACTAGAATACTTGGGTCATTTAATTACAGCCGATGGAGTAAAACCCAACCCAGCGAAGATTGAAGCAATCAAAAATGTTAAAAACTTGAAAACAGTAAAAGACGTATAGAGCTTCCTAGGTCTCGTCGGATACTATCGTAAATTCATTAAGAACTTTTCTAGTATTGCAAGACCTCTAACCCGCTTAACTCAGAAGGAAATGATTTTTGACTGGACACCGGACTGTGAGAAAGCATTTTATGATTTGTGCCATGCTTTAACAACAGCTCCTGTGTTAAGGTTCCCTAACTTTGAGGAACAGTTTACTCTAACCACCGATGCCTCCAATCACGGCCTAGGCGCTGTACTTTCTCAGAATGGTCATCTTTGCCTCTTCATTTCCCGCACGTTAAACAAAGCCGAAGAAAACTATACCACCTCTGAAAAGGAATTGCTAGCAACAGTTTGGGCCATGAAAAGGTTACGCCAATACCTCCTCGGCAAGACCTTTAAAATACAAACGGACCACAAAGCTTTGGTATGGTTGCACAACGTCAAAGACCCAAGCTCCAGGCTTCTACGATGGAGATTGCGTATGGAAGAATATGAGTACGAAATAGAGTACGTCAAAGGTAAGGAGAACAAGGTCGCCGATTGTCTATCACGCCTTTTCCCATTAACTCTCGAAGATTGCATTAGGGATGTAGGCATCACCAACGAAGAACCAACAGAAGAAGAAACACTTCGGACCATAATACCCGACACCCCTGTTATAACCACCTGGGAACCTGAAAGCAGAGACCTCTTGGAATTAAAAGAAATAGAAGATATAGTCTCAACCATACACGAGAAATATACCGACTGGAAAAAAGACCCAAAAGATTCAGGTAAAATCAAAATTAAACCAAACGCAACAGGCAAACTTTGGAAATAAATGAATAAGGATAAACTAGGCCCATATAAGGAAAAGGAATGGTTATTACAGTTAGTAGAGATATCAACGGAACTAAGAGAAAAAGGATATACGATCCTACGAATAGCTATAAACGACCCACTAATAACTCCCTTAGAAAAAGAAACCATACAGACAATGATAGAAAACATTTCAACTATGTATACGGAAGAAACCTTCCATCTCTGTTTTAACAACGTTAGAGAACTCACTAAAGAAGAGCGAAAATCCATAATGGAGGAAGCCCACAAAGGACATCTCGGGGAACACAAGACATTGGACCAAGCCCGAAAATTAGGACATTGGGTCGGATTGGACAAAGACGTTATTAAATATGTCAAAAAATGCCCGATATGCCAATTACAAAAAACGACGCGCATTCGGAACCAGGCTGAGAGTATTATTCCTGAGGTCCCACTAAAACCGAATGACAAAATAGCACTAGACATTTAAGGTCCTCTACCTACAACCAAGAAAGAGAATAAGTACGTGCTAAGTCTTCAAGATCGACTAACAAGGTATACAATATTAATACCACTCAAGGATATCGACTCA
>NC_046657.1:157126228-157128399 GCF_010883055.1 Belonocnema kinseyi
TTGTTTCAAGCACTCGAATAATCCTATTCTTTGAAGTACATAGAGTAATCCTAAGGCTAGTGATATATATCCGGCATACTGTAAGTATTCTAGACTAGTTTCAATTTACATCATAGGTTATATTTAACCAAATTTGCGTATAATATTCTAAACCTGAATTTAGTTGTAATATATCGATGCCATTGTATAATTTACAGTCAGTGCCAGTTATTATGGTAGCTTCATTGATTTCTAACGTTTTCAAATCGTTTTCACACATTATGTCTAAATTGAATTTTTTCGTAGGTATTATGATATACCCGGTTTGTAAAGGTATAAAGGTTTCGGTGTGTAGTAAGTATGGAGAATGATTGCACATGGTATTTCCTTTATGTTTTAATATACTAGCTTCGCAAGTGTCGGTGTCGTATAACATGATGTCTGGTTGATTTCTTCTACATATTTTATATTTGTCGATTTCTTTACAGCGCTGTATCGTTTGTAAGTCTGTGGGTACGTACGAGCCTTTGTATTTGTTTACATAGTCATGATTAGGTATCAGGGACATGTGGATGTTGTGGATTTTCTCTGGGATTGGGATAATGTGTTAAAGGGATCCCTAAGCGTTTTCTAAGATAGGTATTTGTATGACGTAGGTGAATAATCCTTTGATGATAGCTACCTTTATTTCGCTAATATCAAGTAAGTGTTGATAGTTCGCTTCGTCGTTGTCCAGGTGGTATCTTGTCCTGTGGGAATTTTCGAAATCTTGTATGGTCTGTTTCAGGATTGCTGGGGTTAGGATTTGAAAATGGGGGGTGCCGTGTTTGCCGTCTGCTATAGCTTCTATAGCTCTATTTATGTCTTCAGTTGTTTCGTCGATCATTATTGCGGCTGTGAACAATTTGGAATTTATATAACTATCTCGTGAATTCCTGTTAACGCTGATACCCATATTTCTGGCCAAGTCTCTTTCTTTCTCAGTGATTTTGCCGTTGGTGGATGATGAATCTAATATCAATTTAAGGATCTTGGTATGGTTTGTCATTACTTCAGCTAATTGTCTGTTATTGCTATATATTTTGTCAAATTCGTTGTTGATCTCGACTAAGTCAGAGTTGGATAATGTTCCGAATAGAGTTTTTGATACGTCACCGACAAAAATTCATAAGTCCTCTCTTGTTTCTCTGTTTACCAAAAAGCTTTTTCAATATATTCTCTTTTTGCAGTAATGCCACTGCATGCTGTTTTTATTAAGCTAATGGTTTTATTGATGGTAGTGATTCTACTTGTGGTTGAAGTCATATTTATCCCAATTATTAGTTTCCATGTGTTGTGGTACATATGTATCTTCGCGATCTCTTCTATAAATATATTACCTTGGATTGGTTTCGAAGTGAAATTAGCTGTCGTTGTTGTGGCTAGTGCCAGGAGTAGAATAAGGGTTTTCATCTGAAACAAATGGCATTGTGTTATCAAGGTGGACTCTGACCAATTTTTCACCAATTTTAATTTCAAGGTTGTTATTATCTAAAACTTCGTGATTTTATATGGGCCTTTCCAGCTAGGGTCTAATTTGTTCCGTTTTCTGTGGTTTAGTATTTTAATCGCGTGTCCTTGCTCGTATATCGCGTGTTTTTGCACTATGTTGCTATCAATTCTCTTTTTCGTCTTTTCGGTCTCAATCTCGATTCTTTGTCTGGCACGTTTGATGTTCTCGTCGTGTCTCCTTTTCCATTTTGATATAACTTCGTTCATGGTTAGGTTCGGGGAGTTTGGTATTGTGGATGGGAGGTTTGGTTCTCTGCCGAAAGTTAGCTCATATGGGGAGAATCCAGTTGTTTCATTTGTCATAGTATTTATAATGAAATTTATGTATTTCATATTCTCATTCCACTCGTTGTTGTTCTCGTTACATGAGGTTTTGATTAGGTTCGTTAGGGTAGTTGCATTCGTTCGATGTTTCCGTTGGACTGTGGGTGGAACGCAGTTGTTTTGATGTGTTTTATTCTTAGAGAATTTTCGAACTCTTGCATTAATTCCGAAACGAAGTTGGTTACTTGGTCCGTGAGAATAGTCTTGGGAGCACCAAATATGTATATACAGTCTGTCAAGTTAAAGCGTGGGTGGCTTTACTCGCAGTCGGTAAGGTGTATCGACATGATTTTGGTGTCAAAATATTAAGAAGAGCT
>NC_046657.1:157128499-157133229 GCF_010883055.1 Belonocnema kinseyi
CATAGTATATATAAGCCGATACTATCTGCTGCTCGGGCAGTTCCATCTCTTAACGGTACGCATACTCTGTATAAAACAATTGAATAAACTAGACGATCAGAGCGATTCTGATCGTCTTCCTTTTTGAAAACCAAACTTCAGTATAAAAAGCGTAACACGACCAACCAATTTTTATTTGTGTATCTAAACTATCCATAAACATTTAAATTGTTATACTTCATCAATTATTATCGAAGATATATATCATTTGTGGGAAGATTCGAATCAATTGTACAAAATAAGGTAAATCCAACCTTGGAAATACGTCATATTAAAATATTTTTCTACCAAAATTATTAAAAATAATGTTTATTGTTAACTTATGAATTTAATACGTACATTGAATCAACCTAATTGCACAAACTTTTGAAATTCAATGTCATAAAGGTTAATGAATTTAAAACTGAAGACGTTAAAAAAGTGAATAATATGTAAGATAGTAACTTTAGTCAATTTTTAAATTAGTACAATGTAAATTTTATAAATCTCAAATCCTGTTTGTGAAACTCAATTTCCTTAGAATTTTTAGAACGCAAAATTATTTTGTTTTAAATTAAAATCACTGACAGTTCAAACATTTTAAATTTATAGAAAATGTACCTAGTGTAGATATGTACTATGCGTAACACCCTCCATGACTCATAACTCCTCTATATAAACGACGACCGAGCTGCGCCTCGGGTAGAAACTGATTGTGCCTCAGAGCCACCACTTCGTGCTCTTATACTACATATTCTCACTAAAAACCAATAAAAGCATCTTGAGCCTATACTTGCATACGTAGTCTCCCTGTTCCTTTTAAAAAATCCAAATTGAAGCCTGGCCGTTCAACACATTTGGCGATCCTGACAGGATCTGGTATTAAAAGGAGCAAGTTTAGTATTGTGAGAAATCATCCAGCAATCAAGTGCTGCATCCCGCATCACTAAAACATTCGGATTCCACATATCGCTCATTTTTGCGTGAGGGATCTACAAGGGAGACAACGGTGTCCCACTCGCAACGAGGACGAGAATATCCAGGCAAACCCGAAGCCAAAGCCCGTGCTGAAAGTTCACCAGCAGAGAACTGCAGCTTTTCCTGCCAAGCCGCCTTTGTTGAGAGAGGGACACGTTCAACGAAGGGACACTTCTGTCGCAGCAGCCTGATCCCCGAGGAACAACGTTCCCAAGCAGAAGCAGGTTATCACTCGTCCCTACAAGGAATTCCTCATACCGAGGAATAATGAGGATCATCTTCTCTCTGTTTGTGCTCTTTATTGAGGTATGTTAGTGAAACAAGTACACAGTTTACTCACACGACTTTGTTTATTATAACGAGTTACATTTGAAATTGTTCTTACACAATAAAAAAGTTCTTTAAAGTCCTTACACTTTCAAACACGAAACAAAAAATCAAATCAATTCATATAGTTCCTGCACTATTGAATAGAGATCAGTCAAGAGTTCTTACACTTTAGACGCAAAACACAGCGAAACACGCTGATTAAAAGAAGTTCTTACACTTCTCGAGATATTGTAATATTTTTGTATTATATTTTAACCCTCAAGTGGAAACATTTATTTTAATCATAATTTGTCTCCATATTGAAGAAACTTTGGTTTATAAGAAACCGCATCACGATAATTACGTGAAAAAGTTAGCTGTCTCATGGTAGACGAACGCGAACAAGAAAACGGTAAAAACTATATATTAGCTTTCTCATGGTAGGCGAATGTATATATATAAAGAAAATTGTAACAATTGACATTTAGCTCTCTCATGGTAGGAATATTCGGAGATTACCTGTTAGCTATATCATGGTAGGAGAACATTTGTGAAGAAAGTGCATTAATGACTGACTATAGAATCCCTAAAGCAATTATACGATCTGACACCACTGACGACGACAGTTCAGAATATAATTCAAACTCGTGCGTAAGCGTGAACTTTTACGAAAGTACCGCTCATAATTCCTATTGGAGTCCGCGTTCGGAGATTAGATTGATAGAAGATTGGCAACTCACTTAAAAATGGAGAACGTTATGAATTTATTGAAAAGAGTGAAATTCCAAGATGGTATTGACATGCATAAAGATGAAGCAATAGATTACGCGATCAAGCTTAGAGAACAATTAAAAATTCAAACCAAAATGTTAGAACAAATTAAGATTGACGAGAATCAAAAGAACGAAGAATATCAAATGAAAATCAAAGCAATGCAAGATTCATTAGAAAAACTAGCTCGGGACAAACCCGCAACGTCAGGCACCGCGAACAGAAAACTATTAGAAGTACCCATAGAAATGCGAACAGATAACACACCCCGTGACCCCCCAAGCGAAGATGACACCTCAACAATTTCCATAGCTAGAAGAAAAGAAATTCAACAATTAATGTTCGACATTCCGGAATATAACGAAACCACCAACGTAGAAGCCTTTTTAGATCAAATTAGAGATGTTCAGAAATTAGTAAACGCAACTGAAAGTTATCTATTAGCACAAAAAATAAGAGCGCAAAAACTTAAAGGAGACGCTCGAGAAATAGGAGATAGAATTCAGAACATCACTTTGAAAGAATTAGGGGACAGCTTAAGAATAGCATTCGGAGTCATAGGAAAAGACTTTAAACAGCTAGTTATGGAGAGGAATTTAATGCGGCAAGGAAATAATGAGAGAACGGAAAATTATATCAAACGATACACAGAAATAGACAGGAAGATACAAAGGTCAATAGATCAGACCGAAGAAATATTCAGGGACTTTAGACGCAGAGAAGAAAACATTGATAGAATAAAAATGTTTGTTAGAACACTACATCAGGAGATTAGGTTGTCCGTAGCTATCAGAGAGCCCGAGAAATCAAATGACGCATACAAACAGGCGCTAGAAGAGGAAAAATTATGCGGGATGACGAAGAAGTTTTGAAATTTCGACAATCGCGAATGACTAACCACGCGCCGAGACCAACCGTGCGACCAAGTCGATGGAGCAAACAGGATGAGTCAAATGATAAAAAAACCGCTTAGCGAGAGATTACGCAGTATCTCACCGAGACCCGACAAGCAAGCCTGCTCTCATTGTAATATGAACCACCCGTCTGATAAATGTTGGAAGAAGCATCCACACTTGGCACCGAGATCAAATTTTCGCAAGGTATCATTTCAAAACGAAGACCCCCCACAGAAAAAATACATGATCAACAACCACGACAGCGAGACAGAGAGTGACCAAGAGACAGAACACCGAGAAGATTATTCTCACTATCAGGAGGAGGATATCCCACCGTCACTTTATGCCAAGAATGTAAATATAGAATTAGTCACAGAACCGATTAAATTTAAAATATGCGACCGACCAAAGTATGAAGTAGTAAACGGGATACATGAAGTCATCGGACGATGCCAGATTAAACTCGAGAACGAATTTAATGATTTCAATGTAGTTAAACATGATTTCCCTATGAGTTTTGACGGGATACTAGGAAAAGATTGGTTAATAAAAAACCAGGCTAAAATCGACTTTGCTAATATGACACTTACCCTGCCCCACAAGCAAATAAAATTGGAGGATTCTGATAATCCAATCATTTACACAGTTCAATCACTTACTACGAAGACTGCTCCCCTGCATGTCACAGCTGGCTACTATGTGGTCGATAGACCAGGTATAGTTCCTGGAATTTACCGCATGAAAGGTAAAAAACCAATGACAATTCATCTAGTGAACACCACAGAACAAACACTACACGTACAAAAAAAGGATATTGACATAGAAAGATTTAAGAATCAAGAAAAGATAGCACCATCTCAAAGACTGCAAAAGCCTTTGTCGATACACGATAACAACGTCCCACAGGAGATCAGGAAGAAACTACTTTCAGAAATGTGCCAGAAAAAATACCTATATTTTCAATAAAGAACAATAAAGTAAAAGAACGTACCACAGAACTAATAGAAAAAACTAGATTGTCACAGCTTTCAGACAAAACCCGAAGTAAACTAACGGATCTACTATGTGAATACAATGACATTTTTTATCTGTCTAACGATGAAATGCCACTCGCGTCTGATGTACAGCACGAATTAAAACACAACACTGACAAACCAATCAGTGTCCCGCTTTATAAACATCCCATCCTATTCCAATCAGAGATAAAGCGGCAAATTAAGGAATATGAGGACAAAGGATTGATCAGGCCTAGTTTCTCACCTTATCAAGCGAATGTTTGGCTTGTAAAAAAGAAATTGGACAACAGCGGGAAGGAAAAATGGCGTTTAGTGATGGACTTTAGGAAATTGAACTCATTTACTGAACAGGATAATTACCCTTTGCCAAATATAGAAGAAATTCTATGTACAGTCTGTCAAGTTAAAGCGTGGGTGGCTTTACTCGCAGTCGGTAAGGTGTATCGACATGATTTTGGTGTCAAAATATTAAGAAGAGCTCCCTCTTTCATGCTTTTTGATTTAACATTCAGTTTGCTTTCAATTCTCATCTTGTTACCACGTTACAAAAAATGAGTTCCGTATATGTAGGTGCAATCTCCCAAACCCATGTTTCGAGAAACAACCCCAGATATGCACTTTTACCGGACGTTTTACAGTTCGCTACACTAATCTTGAGGTTGAATGTGTCCAGGCATGTGATGACGTCACGTAACCCCAAACAGAAGCCTCGTCGGTGAATATTACCTCGTCCCAATCTCGA
>NC_046657.1:157133329-157144620 GCF_010883055.1 Belonocnema kinseyi
GCTGACGAACGACGATGATTTTCCCATGTACTTTGCAGCTTGATTGTGAGACAATTTGGGACCTTTTGGGTGGGAACAAAGGAACACAGCCTCGAAGCGCAATGCGTATACAGAACTCATTTTTTGTAACCAAAATCATGTCGATACACCTTACCGACTGCGAGTAAAGCCACCCACGCTTTAACTTGAGAGACTGTATGATGGGGAGCGCGAAATATCTGAGCTGCTTCGATATGGCGAATGGTTGTTACCAGGTCAGACTGAAGGAGGAAGATTGCAAAAAGACAGCATTCTCCACACATAAAGGCCACTGGGAGTGAGTAAGAATGCCCATGGGTCTTATAAACGCACCAGCAACATATCAGCGAATGATGAACTATACATTACAAGGATCAATAGGTAAAATCTGTTTTGTCTATCTTGACGATTTGATAGTATTCTCTTCAACAGAAGAAGAACACTTTAAGAACTTGAAAACAGTGTTCGACAGGTTACGAGAAACAAAATTAATACTCCAGGCTGACAAATGCAAATATATGGAGCAAGAATTAGAATATTTAGGACACTCCGTGACACCACAAGGAGTTAAACCTCTAGAAAGAAACGTCGAAAAAATAATCAATTTCCCGCAACCAACAGATAAAAAGTCTTTAGAAAGATTCCTAGGACTTGCGTCCTACTATAGGAAATTTATCAAGAATTTTTCTAAAATTGCACATCCACTTACAAAAATGAAATCTAACAATGTTTATAGCAAACACTATACTCACGACACAAGGAATAAATTCAAAGAAGAAGGAGACATCTGCATTAGTGCAATCAAATGCACAGACATTGACTTTTATCCCGAAATTATACAGACATTAGCTGACGCACCTAATGGATCAGTTATCGAGATAACACACACAGCAACCGATGAAGTTCTTTACGAAAGATCGCACAAATTAATAGAATTTCTTCTGAAATGTCTAATGGATAAAGATCTATTCATACGACCTCACAAACCAAAGTTTTTACGGAAGCGAAATTCCCAACTGAACACACTTGCGAGATATCATGAAAAAACTCATGCATCAGAAGAAGAACTACTGGGAGAAATTAGAAAAGAATTCACATGGATTTTAATCAGACAAGACATCAAGGAATACGCAAATGATTGCAGAATATGTAACAGAAAAAGGCTGACAAGAAAGGTAACAGCAACAGGAGTAATAATCGACAAGCCCCGATGCCTGTTCGAACAAATAGCGATAGATCTCTTCGAATTCAATCAAGAAATGTATTTTGTAGGAATTGAACTGCTCTCGAGATATGTTTGGGTTATGAAGATACCAAGCAAATCCCACGCACACAAAGTAATTTCGCATTTTTTATCCATCATCCCTACACCCAAGAAAATTATATCAGATAATGATAATTCTATAAAATCAAAAGAAATCTTAAGACTGTACGAGGAAGAGGGAATCCAACACATTCAAATTGCAGCGTACCACCCCGAAAGTAATGGTATATGCGAAAGAGTAATCGGAACAATAAAGAATATAGCTAACACCAAAACACCAGAAACTAACGAACGAAAAATAATTATAGCCACCAAAAAATACAATCACACCACACATAACACCACAGGCTACACCCCAGCTAAACTCTTATATGAAAAGAAGCCAGCTAGAGAACCAACGGAAGACGAAAGACAAGAACAGAGACAGGAGTTAATAAAAACAGCAAAAGAAAAAATCAGCAGGCAAAAGCAAAAGACCAGAGTGACACAGGACAATAGGAAAACGGGAGCAACTATCGAATACGAGATAGGAGACCTCATTCAAGTAAAAGATCGATTCGCTGACAGATGGACTGAACCCACTGTTATCAAAGACGTCAATCACGAAACTCATACAGTCACAATTAAGAATAACCGAACTAGACATTTCAATGAAATACGTCCATACTACTGCGAATACTAACACTGGGATACCTTTCCAGGTGCACGGACAGGGATACACTTTACTACCTGCTAACAGCCCACTACTAGAAGATTATCAATTTGACAACCACCTGTACAATGAAATTTGAAATACAATCCATTTTGTGGATCTGAGAAAATTATTCAGCGACTTTATAATCATCCAAAGACATCTAGACGAATTGTATAAATCTTGCACCGGATACAGTAGATGTAACCATGAACGAGCAATTAAAACTCTGAAAGGTAAACACCTAGCCCTTTTTGAAAGATTTGCGGACTTTCACCTTGCGGTTAACAGACAAAAGAGAGGACTCGCGAATTTCATAGGTAGCGGGATGAAGTTTTTATTTGGAACTATGACAGAAGACGACGCGAAAGACATATCAAACGAAATTGACAAGAACTATGACTCAAACAAAGAAATAATCACTTTAATACATAATCAAACGGCATTAATGAAAACCACTGTTACTCAGCTAGGACAAGCGATAGAGCACCAAACTAAAGACTTACATAGAAGACAACAAATATCGGAATTAAATATAAACATTACAAACTCAGTCCTTTTTAATGATAGATTAATGGGTTCCATTTTTAATACAAACATACTGCTTGAAACGCTTGAAAGAACAATTGATCAACTAGACTCTGCAATATTTGAATCAAAAACCGGGATTGTACCACAAACGATGGTGCCCCCGAGAGATTTTATGAACGGACTAATAAAAATAAAAGAAAATCTTGTCAAAGAAACCCCTTACCCATTGGAAATAAATAACTATTACATATGCATAAAAATTAGCACTGTCGATACAGTAGTTACAAATAACAAAATTATATATAGAATACACACTCCTATCTCGAATCCACAAGTTTATAGAGTCGTGAAAATGATATCGGTACCACAACCCGCATGGTCTACCTCGGGAACCCATTACATGTATACTAATATATCCACTGCAGAGATCGCATATGCAAAAGACAAAACGGAATATACCTCGCTAAACTAATGAACCAATTATCAGGATACACACAGAACAGTCGTGCTTTGCATCCGTAATGAGAGACGAATGCGGCACACCCTGCGAAAAAAGATATTTTTCTTTATCCGGAACATATGTCTATACCTTTAATAACGGTTTCACATGGTTTATTTTACCTTAAAAATTAGAAACCTATATAATACTTTGTCCAGGGCAAATGGAAAAAATAATTTCTATAAATCAAGCCTCCATACTACAATTAGACAGCCATTGTCGCGCCAAATCAGCTGACAGACTACTTCTACCTGTAATTCACAATAATAAAACCGCAACAATATATGAATGGAAAATAAATGTTACATTCGACAACTCCACACTTACGTATATACAGGACGAAGACATGACAATTCCATTAATTCAGAATACCCAGATTAACTTTGACACTCTGCGAGATAATGCACTTTGTATTGATGATTTAGCATCCAAGCACGCTTTGATAATAGCACAGCGACAGGCCAAACATTGGCAACACAACGCCTGGACTGTTTATTCTCAAAAATATATACATGTAACAAGACTAAATATAAAAACAATATTCACTCTCAAATCTTATATCAACCTACAGCACCAGTGTATATAGCCGCACGAAACGATGGCATTCGACATGTCAAAAAATTACAGCCTGACGACATATTTTTGTAAACTCAGCAGGAGTCTCGATTCACCCTACGCGAGGGGTTGTAGATATGTACTATGGGTAACACCCTCCATGACTCATAACTCCTCTATATAAACGACGATCGAGCTGCGCCTCGGGTGGAAACTGATTGTGCCTCAGAGCCGCCACTTCGTGCTCTTATACTACATATTCTCAATAAACACCAATAAAAGCATCTTGAGCCTGTACTTGCCTACGTACAGTCTCCCTGCTCCTTTTAAAAAATCCAAATTGAAGCCTGGCCGTTCAACAGTTGTTAAGACATAAGGAAAGTAAATGACAAAGTCCCTACTTGGAGGAATGAAAGCAACTTCTTCAAATTAGGCGTTTAAATGATCAAAATAATTTTCAGTATTAAATAAATAATATAGCTACAACAAAATTATCGATATTGCACGGTAGCTCACCTTCAGCCAAGCTCGAAAAAATAAACTGCACTCGTTTTCACTGAGGCAATCGCTCATAAATGCAAAAATAATGAACTTCCAAAAATGTTCAATGTTTTCAATTTTCCGGGCAAACTATTCACTTTATGGCAATATTTTATATAACCTTTTTTATTCAGAAGAAAGTTTAGAGTGTTTTATTGTATAACTATTTTTGCTCTAAAAATAGCCGTTCCCAAGGAAAATCCAAAAACATGAAATAGGCCGCCATATTGGAAGATGGCGGCTCGAGCCCCCCCCCCCTAATTTACTGAATTTTTGGAGGTGCTTCAAGACCCCCTAAGGAAGCTTCCTGACAACTTAGTTCATTGTTATAAATTATTTCCATTTAAAATCCTTTGTTGACTGGCCTAATTTACTAAATATTAAATGTGGTAATCCAGCAGATGACAATTCTGCCCCAGCTATTTGCGAACGGTTCCCCCACTACGCGGCTTCCCCTCACTCAGCCGAACTGCTGCCGCTGAACCTGGTCAGCGGGTGATCGTTGTACCTAATGAAGACTGAACTGCAGAATATTACTTTTCATAAATGTAGCACTTGTTAATTTACAAATATAATATTCGAAATCTTAAAATTATAACGATTGCAACGATATGTTATTTGACTTAAAAAGTTCAAAATTAAATAATAAATGTTCAATTTTAAGTGAAATATTAAAAAAAAATTGCAGTATAGTTTATTCAAATCCACTAAACCTTGAATAAATTTGAAAATCTATTAATTAACATAATAAATTTGGTAAATTTCTCAAAAAATCGCATTTCTCAAAATTATCCTTAAATAATTTGGCACTGCCAGTTCAAAAGTATGAATAGTTTTATTCATAAATTATTTTGCAAACATCATAATTTTATTATTGTTAAAATTATTTGTTTAGGAATATTTGTTAAAAGTAATATTTTTTTAACACACAAAAAGAAAAATATTAAGTATTTTCATTAAGTCAAACTCAAAGGAGTCGTTTTTTAAATCTAACTTTAGAAATTTTGAACAAAGGCCAATACGGAACATTGCATTTGCTTAATTGTCAAAGAATATTTCAAAACTGAATTTGACAAATTTTGAAAATAATTATTCTTTTTTTTTTTAAATAATATGTTTAAAATTTCGGGTTCCAGAAATTTTACTACTTGCGCTGCTGTTTTTCTTTCACTAACTTAAGCCTCAACAAGAACAGACTAATTTTCAAACCAAAAAAATGAATTTTTAGTAAAAGAGTTGAATTTTTAAGCAAGAAAGATTTTTCAGTCAATAGAAAAAAATCCCAGTCAAAATATTGAATTTACAACTCAAAAAGACGAATTTACCACAAAACAGATCAGTTTTCAACATTATTCGTAAAATAAAAACTATGAATTTTTACAAAAATTTTAAAAACTAAGGATTTATCAACCTAATAAATATTCAACCAAAAAAATTAATTTTCAATTAAATATAGTAGAGTAAGGTTAAGATATATTTAGAAGTACTGAAAAGATTCAAAAATAATTTAAACTTGAATAGATTTCAAAACATTAAAAAAAAACTTAGATTTTTGAAGATTTTGAACACAAAATTTATAAGCTTTCTTAGCATTCTGAAAGGTTTATAAAGAATAAAAAATTTGTCCCACAATTCTGAGAAAAACTAAAAATGGTTTCTGTTTAAAAAATTAATTTTTAAAATATTTTAACAATATTTCAGAACTGAATCTGGAGTCGATTAAAGTGATTTTTTTTAATTTTGCAAGATTTTCAAATCTTTGTAGGAAAAATTCAAGTTCCAAGATTAAAACAAAATTTTCATTCGATTTCTGGAAAATTTTTCAATGATGTTTTCAAACAAATTTTTAAGTTTTAAATTTTGGTTTTAAAATTAGTCAGTTTTGATTGAGGCTTGAGTTAATAAAAATAAAGTAGAAGTGCCTGTAGTAAAACATCTGAACCCGGTAATATCAAACAGTATTCTGCTGTGATTTGCAAGAACACCGTTAACTGCAAATCGGATTAGTCACCTCAAAGTAGTTAACGATAGGCGGCTCAAGGGACTTATCCGAAATACAGTTAACGGTGTTCTTCCAAATCACGGCAGTATTTTTCAAAGAAAGAATAATTATTTTCAAGATTTGCCGAATTCAGTTTTTTAATCTTTATCGACACTTAAGCAAATGCAATTTTTTGTTTCGAGCCAGTTCAAAATTTCTACAATTACATTTGAAAAACTCAAATATTTGGTTAAAATTCAATGTTTTTATTTGAAAATTCATATATTCTATTGAAAATTCGTGTTTTATGATAGAAAATTAATCTTCTTAACTAAAAATTTCTCTTTTTTTGTTGAAAATTTATCTCTTTGCTTTACACTTAAATTATTGTGTGCAATATTCATATTTTTTTAAATTTAACTGTTTTTGATTTAAATTAAAATCGTTTTGGTTAAAATATCATCTATTAAACTTTTTGTAGAGAATTTATAATTTTTTATTGAAAATTCAACTACCTAGTTAAATTTTTAACCTTTTAAGAAATTAATGTTTTTATGAAGGTTCATCATTTTACTTCAAAATTCATCTTTACAGTAAAAAATTTAACACGTTTTTTAAACTGAAAATATCATTATTCCACAATTAAAAAAAATATATTTTTTAAAATTGAAAATAAACCTTTCTATTTAAAAATTCGACTATTTTGTGGAAAATATTTCTTGTTTGGTTATATTCAACTGTTTTTTATTTTACATTAAAATAGTTGTTCGTTGCAAAATATCAAGTATTATAAATTTTGTTGAAAATTCATCTTTTATCTTTGAAAATGGAACTAGTTTTTATAAAGCTCGTCTTTTTGACTTGAAAATTCAACAATGTGGTAGAAAATTAATGTATGCAGTTGAAAACCTTTTTTTTTAAATTCTTACTTTTGGGTTAAAAATTCAACTGTTTTTTAGAAAATACAACTATACGGTGAAAAATCAAACTATTTACTTAAAAATTAACTACTTGGTAAAAAAAAAAGTTTTTTTTTTGTAGAAAATTCATATTGTCGGTTTAAACTTTAAAGGTTCAATTTTTTAGTGAAAACTTCATCTATTTTGTTGAAAATTCGACTTTTAGGGTAAAAAATAATTATTCATCTTTAAAAAAAATATTTTTTTTTAATGAGACTATTCCATTTTTGTCTGAAATTTAAAAAATACTATTTCCTTAAAAATTCAACTAATTGGATAAAAATTAAACTATTTATTATTTTCAAAAAAATTGACTACTTGATAGAAAATTTAACTGTTTTTTGGAAAATTAATATATTTTGTTCAAAATTCGTCTTTTTTTAGCAGAATATTTTTTTTTTATAATAATTTTTTAATAATTTTTTTTTTAATTAATTTTTTTTTTTTAATAATTTTTTATAATGCGACCATTGGCATTATTTATTCAAAGCGAGTTTCAAAGAGGATTCAAATCTTTATAAAAATTTGAGGTAATTGTGGTCTTTTACACCAAAAATCAGTGTTTTTAATAAAAATTTGGTAATAGTAAAAAATGCAATTATTAGATTTTTTAAATATTGTATACAAATATTATATATAAACTCTAAAATGAAAATTATAAATACAAACAATTTAAAAATCTGTTCCAAATTAAAAAATGTGAGATTAGGTACCATGTTTGAGCAATGTTAATACTTTTAATGGAATAAAAAGTAATTAAAGATGAATAATTTAAAATAACAGTGTTTTCAATTGAATAATTTTAAATTAACCAATTTAAAATCAGAAGTCCTCAAAATAAGATTATTTTGGTTGAAAATTTTGAAAACTGTACAATTAAATTTTGAATTGAGCAAATCTCGAAATTGATCGATTTCAGATTACAATTTCAAAATGTTTAAAATCGAACATTTTCAGAGTGGAATTTTCAAACCTGGATCATTTCAAATTCAAAGGAATTTTTATTCTATTGTTATTTCTAATTAAAAACCTTGAAAAATAAATATTTTGAATTAAAAAATCCTTGAGTTTGAATGAATTGCAATGCAAAGGTGATTAAAATTTTAGAATTTGAAATTGAAAACTAAAATGAATCTTTGAAAGTCGACGCATCTGAAATTCTGGAATTTGAAATTCTTATTGAACAAAAATGATTTTGTTTAATATTAAAATAGATTGAAGTTTTCTAAGATCAAAAAATAATTTCACCTACATCATCACTGTTCAGAGTGTAATAATTTAATTACCATGCATATTGTGATATTAAAATGTTTCAATACCCTTTGTAAATGAAATTATTCTGTGAAAATTTACATCGCTTAAAAAATATTTTTGACCCCTTTTTTCAAAATTAAAAAATTCTCTGTACGAACATTTATAGTACATAAACAGACAAACAATTTTTCTAACGATTTTTGTTAAAAAAAAATTACCAGAGTTATAGCATTTAAAAATTTCCAAAAAACAAACGAAAATGGAAATTTTGAACCAAATAATACATGGTATGAAATAGACAATTAAAATTTTGACAGTAAAAAACAAAGGAAAATTTATAATTCCATTTTGCGGTCAAACTATGCAAAATAGGACAACATTAAAAATAAAAAATAGATTAAATTTTTAGACAAACGACACATGCTATGAAAGAGAATAAATGGAAAAAAGTTGCTCTTCTAAAAAAGAGCCGGAAATTTGCAATGAATAATTTTTTGATGGGATGTGTAGTTTTTGTTTTAATTGGGAAGAATTGTATTAAAAATTTGTTATAATTTTTTTTTTAAACGACACAGGACCCGAAAAAAATAAGTGACAAACATCGTTCACCCAAAAACTATGAAATATTTTTTAATTTTAAATAATTCATGCAAGAGAAATTTTATTTAGAAATCAAAACTTTTGTGATAACAGATTAAAGATTAACAATTAAAAATGAATATAAAATAAGATTGCTATATCTTATACGAATTTTTAAAACAGCAGAATTTTAAGCCTTTTAATTCAATTTCTTTTAAGTTCACTTTGAAGTAATTAATATTATGTAATAATTTTAAATAAAAAAAATTATTGAATTTTGCAATACATTATTCTAAAATCGGCTCATTTTGAAGGCTTGAATTTAAGCAATTATTATTTTCATTTGTAATTTTTTTGGATTTATTATGGAGTTATTTAATTGAACATTGTTTAATTTTAAATTCTTAAAACTAAAAAGTGTGCAACTATCAAATCATTCAATTTGATAATCTGTGATTTTGAAGAATTAACAAACGAGATAATTTTGCATGTTTAAAGTAGGAACGAAACAATTAAGAATAATTGAATCTAAAATTAAAAAATTAAAAACTGACTATAAAAGTTTTTAAAATGAAATGTTGCAATTTTTAAATATTGAATATCGAAATTATTCTGACATTCCTCATATTTAAATTTTAACCTACATAATTGTGAAATTCTGATAAAATTATATTAATAATTAGCAACTAATATTTTTTATTCAATAAGAAGCCTTTACAATTTTTGACTTCTGATGTTAGCTTCAGTGGTTTCAGTAAAAATAATAAAATTGCTGAAATCTATTACAATAACATTTTTTTAATTTTAAACACGAGTAGCGACTTTAACTTTTAAGTGTATTTTATAAAAAAAGTTTGGATTATTTCAAATATTGCAAATGATGCATAACTTTCTCATTTTTTAATATTTGAAAATTGTAGAATAAACAATTTTATTTCTTACGTAGTCGTCAGCTTGTAATTTTCAACATTAACTTATTTGAAAGTGGAATCGTTTATCGTAAAACAACTTCGAACTGAAAAAATTTTTAACATAATAATTTTGTAAATCATTGTAAATAATTGTATTTTATAGTTAAAAAATCATTCAAACTAACGCTTGGTTAAATAATTAATTTTAACAAAAAATTAATAAATTTGCTTACCTTACTTTTTAAAATAAAAAATTGACCCAAAAAAAGCAAAAATCGTGACAGGTAACTTTAAAAAATGTATTAAAAACTGTATAATGTGAAATTGAAATTACACTTTTGTTCTTGAATACTCATTTGAAATTAAACAATTTAAAAGAAATACTTAAAATCGTATACTTTCAAAAAATTGGAAGCTGAAAATTAATTAATTTTACAACTTAATAGTGGATAATTTTCAAATTTAGGGTGTTTAAATTATGAAACTTTTTAATTCAAATTTCTGAAAAATGGTACAATATAAATGCATAGACTTTAAAATTCTAATCTTTCAAAACGTAAGAATTAAAAATTGCATATTTTTGAAAATGTATTAATAAATTAATATTTTTTAAGTAGCTTCTTAAATTTCCAGGGCCCTTTCTACAAGATGGTTGAAAGTTGAATTACTTCATTAAAAATTATTTATTTTATTTGGTTGAAGAGGCCTAATTTTAGTTGAAAATCCATCTCTTTAAATAAAAAATGGGTTTGTTCGGTTGCAAATTAATTTTTTAAACTGAAATTTTAAGTGTTCTATTTTGAATTGAAAAATTGAATTTTTTCGTGGAAAATTCTACTATATATTTTGCAAAAAATAAGTCTTCTTGGTTAAAAATGCAGCAGTTAAATTTTCTAGAGAATACTTGCTAAAAATGCCAACGTTGCATTTTTAACTGTACTGCGCATTTAAGATTAAAAATGACTGTTTTTTACAAATTAAAAGTCGATCCTTTCCAAATTGAGAACATTTAGAACTAAAATGTTCATAATTTGAAGTACAGAAAAATATTATAATGTCATATTACATATTTAAAAATTAAAAATTCACCTGTTTCAAATCTTCAAAATTAAAAACGGAAAAATAATTGAAAAGTTTCGATAAAGCATCAATAACAGGATATTTTAAAATTATTTTTTCAATTTACTAAGCCCCTCTCGAAATTAATATTTGGAAACAATTACACTGAAAATAAAATAATACAAGAGCTAGTTATTCAAAACATTGGCGGATCCAGAGGGGGGCGATCGCCCCCCCCCCCCCCCCCCCCCCCCCCCCCCCCGAGCTCTAAGTTTTTATACTTATAACTTGAAAATATAGCGCGGACAATTACATTTGCGCGAACGAAACACAGAAATTCTATATAAAAATGATCTCTAAGAACTTTATTATTTGATGCCGCATGCCGTGTAGCAATAAAAATTTTAATAAACATAGTTTTTTAAGCGTACAATTAGCCTATGCATGCAA
>NC_046657.1:157144720-157146675 GCF_010883055.1 Belonocnema kinseyi
ATGTACTGTGGTTCGTACAAGTCACTGTCAGAATCGTCTGTCGCGTACGTTAATGGTATCCGATAAGCCAGAATGGAAGTTTTTCTAATGCCCTACTCTATCGGTGTGAGTGTACTTAGTTTCTATTTTGTCGGGTGTAATTATCGCGTGACACTTTTGTGTAGCTTGGACCTTGTCCTTTAATACAATAAAATGCGTCGCATCGTTCTACTACAATACTGACGATTTTAAAGTAATTTATTTATATTTTTGACGAAGTGCAGTGCTCTGGAGCTCCAGGATTATACCCTACGTGAAATTGTAAAACTTTACCTCACCAAACAAGAAATGTGTTATTTCAGGTTTGTTACCTTCCTCAGACCACAAAGAGGATTTATACTCTTTACAATTTCAGTCTTTTTACTAACAAAAACTTACAGTGAACGTTGTCTTTTGACAGTTGCTGAAGATCCGTAGAATTTCCGCTTGCTGGCTGGATTCCTAGTTCGGCTCGTGACGTGACTCCAAGCTGTTACTGCTGGTACCTGTTGAGTCGAGTGTGGCTAACTCGATCAGTTTCTTGTAGCTAGGCAGGTGCCTCTTCCGCCTGATTGCGGGCCTCGTTCAGTTTTATTTTTCCTGAGTTTTCCTACTGCTATTCTACGTAGAATAGGCCCTACTGAATTTCAGAGGCTATTTTTAATAGCAGTAGTATGGCTCAATGTTTTCGGGCTGTCCGTAGTACAGTCCGGAGTTCGTTTTTTATGAATTTTGTAGATTTTCATTCTCTTCGTTTTCCAGGCCTCCGTCACTTATAAGAAGGGAAAGACTTTAATGTTTCTCCGTAGAGAATGCTTTCCTCCGAAGTATTCTTAAACGGATCCTGGCAGAATCGCCAAAATGTTATGGTGAAAAAGGCTCAAAGGTGTTTTTAAAAATATGTGATATCTCTAGTGAGATATCACGTGCCTTTATTTAGTATAGTTATAGAGTCAAGTCAAGATTAGAACTGACTTAGCGGCCCTAATGCCCTTTAATATATAGGCTGCTTATCTATTCAAAGGAGAAAGCTGTGGCTCTTTACATATTACAAACGAGTGAATCGAGAATATATTAAGCTCAAAGAAAGTGTACGCTTGGATTAGGTAAAACGTTTAGTTAGAAGAGTTTAACATTTAGTTACTTTATGTAAATTGTTCTCGTAAATCAGTAATTTGGACAAAATTGCTAAGTTCGAAAGTTTATTATTTTCGACAGATTATGTATAATTGTATTATCTGCAGATTAGATCACGTTTCTTAAGATTTCAATGTAGTTATCGCCTACAATCGAAAAAAATGTAAATTATTATCACTGCATCATAAACTCCATTTAATATTTACATTCGCGCACATTTTAAGTTGTAAAAAGCGTTTAAATGTCCAAATGAAAATCTCAACTGTCACTGCTCCCGATTAGACCGTCGTCATTTTATTTCGCTGCTCCCATAATGCTCCGGTGCTCTTCCGATAATTGCTTCAGACACCTATTATTAATATTCCTATTATAGCTATACTTATTCGCGGTTTGACTATACGATATCCCTGGTATATGGAAAACGGTCAAGGATATTCATTTTCGCTGATCCAGGGATCTTTCTAAATTCCTTCGTTCGCTTTCAGCTAAATGTTTAGCTATAATAAGGAATAATATCCCTGTCACAGCTCAATTTTTTTTACCTTGTATCTAAAGTGTTTGTGACAATAAATGCTGTTTAATCACTTGACAAGAAATTGAATGAAAATTAATTTTAAATGTTCTCTTTGCAATATCATTAAATTTTTATTAATTTGATTTTGAATCAGCGGCGGATCCCGGCCTTGGTCTCGGAGGGAGGTCGAAAATATTAACACATGGAAGTTAAATAAGTAAAAATACAGCTATATTTTATATATACATATATACACAGATACATCGCATACATTCAAAGTACAAAG
>NC_046657.1:157146775-157155528 GCF_010883055.1 Belonocnema kinseyi
TTGCCACCTCCCAGAATAGCAGCCAACACAACAGCAGCCACCGGAGCTAAAGCCCTAAATCAAACCCTGCCTTTAGCGGATAGAGCAAAGATGTCTTGCCACCAATGCGGCAAACTAGGCCATTTTGCTTCCCATGCTTTAGCAAACAAAATTTTCATCAAGGTCAATTCCCGACAAGACCGCTACAAGGAAGAAACATCCAGGAAGAAGAATTCTTAGAGAACCAGATGACGGAAGAAGAAATTCTGGAACACGAGGACTACCTGGAACAAGCAGAATTAATGCAGTTTCCGGAAGACTACAATCTACCAAGGGAAGAAGTTGTAGAGGAGAGTATAGGTTACTAGTTGACTCCGGAGCAGTCATAAACATAAGAAAAGAAAATTCGATACCCCAAGTTGTAAGTAAAATCAAATACTCAAAGAAATTTCTAATGGGAAATGATAACCAGGAATCCCATGAAGCCGTATATTTAAACTATTTCGGAAAAAAACATTTATTCCACGTAGTAGATCAAAACTTTCCATTGCCCGAAGACGGAATACTAGGACTAACCTTCCTCAAAAAATTCCCCAAGTACGCTCTAACGCCAACACACTTGATAATTGAAAATAAAAAATTACCCTTACATGATGACGGAGAATTCGTAGCACCTACGGAAACCAAAATATGCAGAATTAAGAGGGTCAAAAATCACATAGATATCTGGATAGAAAACCAAGATGATATCCCTGACGAATTATATACGATTAAAAATAACGAGATACAAGTACCATTTTTTAATTACTCAAGACAACCAACTAAAATACCCGATGAAATTAAATACGAAAAGATAAAGACAATCAAGACTACTGCACTCGAATCGGAAAGGGAAAAACCCCACAATACTCAAGACCAATTGCAAACACTATTAAAAACGTCTAATATCAATCACATGGAAAAAGAAAACCAAGACACAATAAAGAAAATCTTACTAAAATACAAACAGGCGTTTGTACTACCCAGAGACCCACAGCCATGCACAATGTTAACCGAGCATGAGATTATCCTAAATTCAGGTAAAGTAATAAACCTGAGATCGCATAAATTACCTGAAAAACATAGAGAATTTTCTCTAGAGAAAGATAATAAGACACTCACAATCCCCATTTAACTCCCCATTATGGATTGTTTCCAAAAATGGGGGGAAATTGAGAATGGTCATAGATTACAGAAAAATTAATAAAGATACAGATCAGGATGCTTATCTTTTACCAATGACTAACGACATCCTGGACCAGCTTGGAAAAGCAAAATTCTTTTCAGCTCTTGACCTAAGTGCTGGTTTTCACCAAAAACCGGCCACATTCCAGAGAATGATGAACAGAGCATTCCCCGGCCTCATTGGAGGACATTGCTTAGTTTATATCGATGACATAGTCATATTTGGAAACACAATTTAAGAGCACAATAATAACCTTGAATTGGTTCTACAACGTATCACTGATCTAGGAATAAAATTAGAGCCTACAAAATGTGAATATTTGAAACCAGAATTGGAATATTTGGGTCATATTATCACAAAAGACGGGGTAAAACCAAACAATGAAAAAATTAAGAAAATCGTCGATTTTAAACAATTAAAAACAATTAAAGATATACAATCTTTTCTTAGTTTAACTGGTTATTATAGAAAATTTATTAAAATTTTTTCTACGATCGCTAAACCTTTAACAGCATTGACACAAAAAGAAACACCATTTAATTGGACATCAAACTGCGAAAAAGCCTTTCAAACTCTAAAAAATGCCCTAATATCTGCGCCAGTATTAAGATTCCCAGATTTTAAAAAGAAATTTATTTTAACAACCGATGCCTCCAATTACAGACTAGGGGCAGTCCTTTCTCAGGAGGGGCAACCGTGCCTGTTTATATCGAGAACTCTAAATAAAGCGGAAGAGAACTATACGACCAGTGAGAAAGAGTTGTTAGCCATTGTATGAGCCGTTAAGCGTTTAAGGCATTACCTATTAGGAAAGAAATTCACTATCCAAACTGACCACAAAGCATTGATTTGGCTACATAACGTAAAAGATCCTAGTTCCAGATTATTAAGGTGGAGACTAAGACTTGAAGAATACGTATACGAAATCGAATACCTGAAAGGAAAGGAAAATAAAGTAGCTGATTGTTTATCGCGACTATTCCCCATCCAGGAAAAAGACGCAGGACAAATATTTGCCATAACCAAAGACTCTTTACAAAGAGCAATGGAAAGCGCAGGAATACCAACTGAAAAAGCAGAACAAGAAAATCTAGACGAACTATTACCGGAAATAGAAATATTCGATACGCCAGTTATTAGAGAAGATAGAATACTACAAGAAAAAGAGAAAATAAAATTACCACACAAGAGAATGAGAGAACACTCACCTGAAACAGACATAGGAAGGGAAAGGGAACCAAAAACACAATCCGATTCAGAAAATTTGTACACTGATTTTATGCAATGGCGATCAAATCCCATTCCGGGAAAAATCAAGAAAAAACCAAACGCAATAGGAAAATTATGGAAAACATTAAAAAAGGAAGACTTGCCAAAATTTAATGAAGAACAATGGTTAAGAAAATTAGGCCAACTCATTGAAGAAATATTCAGTAAAAACCTAACCATTATTCGCATTCGTATAGGAGATACTTTAATTTCCCCTTTGGAAAAAGAGTCACTCCAAGAAATGTTAGAATTTCTATCAACATACTACCTAGAAAACTCATTCTCACTGTGCTTCGGCAACACAAGAGAATTGTCAAAGGAAGAAAAAGAAGCAATTGTGAAAGAAGCAGACGCAAGTCACATGGGCGAACAAAACACTTTAGAAAAGGCACAAAAATTAGGACATTGGACGAATATGGAAAACGATATTAAAAAATATGTAAAACATTGCCCCATTTGTCAACTTAATAAAACGACAAGAATTAAATATCAGATAGAGAGTATAATCCCTGATATCCCTTTACAACTAAACGATAAAATAGCCATAGATATCTTTGGACCTCTCCCAGAAACAATTAAAGGTAATAAGTATATACTGAGTATACAAGACCGATTAACCAGATATACATTACTACTCCCTTTAAAAAATGAAACGACAGAAGATATAATTGAACAATTAATTGATCACTACATTTACACCTTCGGAGCACCAAAAACAATATTAACTGACCAAGGACAAAACTTCATCTCTGACCTAATGCAACAGTTCGAAGAAGCCCTCAAAATACAACACATCAAAACGACAGCTTTTCACCCACAATCAAAGAGAAACATCGAAAGAATGCATTCGCCGCTCGGAAATTTAAGCAAAAGATCTATGGCAGAAAATAACAAAGAATGGGATGATAACATAAAATTTATAAATTTTGTCGTAAGCACAACAAAAAATCAAACTACTGGATTCTCACCGTTTGAACTTACCTTCGGAAGAGAACCCAATCTACCATCAACCGTCCAGCAAAACCCGAACATAACTTACCAAGAATTAATTAGAAAATGGAAGAAAAAGCACGAGATCAATCTATCCAGAGCCAGGGAAAGAATTAATCTAGAAAATGAAAAGACGAAAAAATACCTCGACGCGAAAATTATAAATCATCACCCACTGTATAAAGTAAATCAGTTGGTTAAGATAAAAAAATACGAAGACCAACAAAATAGATCCCTCCTGGAAACGTCCTTATGAAATAATTAAAATTCTGGACAACAACAATCTTAAAATCCTAACAAAAAATAAGGTAGTGCAAGTCCATATTGACAACATCATGCCTTATTTTTCAGATGAAGGTCAGTCTATCCCTACTGACAATGATAACCCTGGTCAGAGCTCAAGTGAGAATCGAGCTGCTGACGACTAACCTATATAAAGAGGAACTCGGTTTAGCTACTATTTACGAAGAACAATGGACACTGATAATCGGAATTAACCTCACCAATACTCATGAGAGAATGTATAACATTAAAAAATTAAAGGACTTTTTAGTCCAAAATTGCGATAGTAAATGCCCAGTTAAAAACACTGTTAATAGTATGGTTTACAGGTACAATCGATTAAAAACCGAAAAAAACTCCTATTACAGGATAAGATTAGAGATTAAGATTAGAGATCTTCATCTCCGAGATGAGTGAAGACCTGTCGACCGCTTTAAACGCAATTAACATCGGTAAACATGGAATGATTGAACCAACAATAGTCACACCTGCAATACTAAAATCCACCATCTAAGAATTCTAAGCTCAGTATAAGACAAGATACCACTTTGAAGGACAAGAAACTAACTATCAAAGAATAATTGACTCAGCAGATATCAATATACTGACAAAAAAAGACTGTTTAATATACATTATAAAATTACCGGTATTAAAAAACGATATTTTAACTATCGAAAGAATAATACCTCTCCCTAATAAACAAAAAGATGGGACTTTTACGAGTATCATATTGGATAATGAATATCTCCTCACAGGAAGATACATCCATGTACCAACTGATAAAGAAAGTTTAAGTAAATGTAAATCAGTGGAAGGAATTAAAGTATGCAAGTGACAGCAACCTGACTTCTTGACTTATCAACAGGATACTTGCGACGCTAGTCTTCTTAAAACCCAATCTAAAGGTAAATGTAAATTAGGAACATTTTTACAACAGCCAGAGACTTATATACCAATTTCAAATGGATACCTAGCTATATTTACCCAAACAGAGCAAATCCACTTGATCTGCCCCAATCACTCAATGGACTCCCAAACCATTAATAGAGGAACATTTATAATAATCGGACAAATTTGCAAAATTATGTCGCCAAGAATTTAATTGAATATTAGAAATTACGACCTAAATGTCACGCGGACAGTAAAACTGAATTTAACATATGACCTAGGCATACCCGACATGACTTTAATAAAGAACAAAATGATTTTACTACCAAACATTATCGACTCAAATACGCTACGCAACACACACCTTAGTCTAGAAAACGCCGAAAGCATTTTAGACACGATTTCAAGTCATCACCGAGTCCAAACATGGAAACAAAATGCTTTAGAATGGTTAAGATATTTAGGATACACATCTTTAGGTATAATTACCTTCTTGACTATGTATAAAATAGGACTGTTCAACGCTATAATTGATCTTGTGAAACGTCTAATAGGCAACTGTTATACAAATTGTAGTTTCGGAAACAAAGTCAATACTGTACACCGACAAGAGGCAGTTCCAATGATTAATACTAATATTTTTGTACCGAAAATAATCACACCTAAGTAGATCTTTAAAACTTTAGGTTTTTAGAGACTAAAAACAATCCAAAAAGGGGGCTGTAATATGTTAATAGCCACAGCTTTCTCCTTTGAATAGATAAGCAGCCTATATATTAAAGGGCATTAGGGCCGCTAAGTCAGTTCTAATCTTGACTTGACTCTGTAACTATACTAAATAAAGGCACGTGATATCTCACTAGAGATATCACATATTTTTAAAAACACCTTTGAGCCTTTTTCACCATAACACGTTCGCCTCAAGAATTTTTTTCCCGTATAGATATTAAACGAAACAAGTATCTTGAGAAGTTCTAAAATTTTACCTGTAATTTTTTTTCATTTATGGAAGAATATTTATATGTATTAGGCGGAAAATGAAAGACGGTTTATAAAGTGCTTATCTCAAGGACGTACAACACCTTTTCTTCAAAATTTTATTAGTAGAAAACAGAAGAATGCCGATTTGTTGGAAGGACAGGGTAAGCCTGAAGGCAAATATTAGGATTATTCTTAGACAAATTGAACCACAGCCGGGCGCATACGAACTCCGCTCGCGGTCAACCACCCTCCGAATACAAATCCTGAATTCCGCTCGGGTCAAAAGTAGGTAGTTTTTATGAGCACGAACTCCGCTTAAAGGGTTTAAAAATGCCCCTCCCATTAGAATACATTTCAAAAAACTTTTCGCAAATTTGTTAGATTTAAAAATATTCTGTAACAACGTGTTAGGTATTTTCCACAAAGGAATAATAAGGAAACCCAACTGCCAGTGGGAAGCCACCTGAAACTGGCAATAGAAACATTACCGTAAGTGATACGCATATTACAGGAAGATCTTAGATTTGAGTGCGCAGGTGCGCAGTTGTCCTCTTCCTATACATGGAAAAGTGTGCGAGTGAGAAAGTTTGTCAAATTGACGTAAGTTAGAGATTGTGTTCTTTTGTTGATGAGCATACGAAAGATACACAACATAAATATATAAACAGTATTTTCGGTACTTATTTGAAAAATGTGTGAACAGATTTTGAGAAGGAAACGTATAGGTAAGTATCTTTTAAATTTATAATATGATAAATAGGCTAAAGATTCTCAAGGCTCTGAGAAGCTCTGAGAAATTCTCCGCAGGCACTCAGGTGTTAATTAAAGGTTAAATTTCTAAATCATTTCTATTAAAATTAAATGACAGTTAGGTAAAAAAATAAAATATATTAGACGTTTATTGTACTTACAGTGAAGGCTTTAAAAAAAACGAAGTGTATTTGCCTTCTTCGTCGTGTAACTTCGTCCACAACCTGGAACTTGAAACCTCATGGCTTAGAACACATTTCTGACACTTGCATCAAAACAAACAAACAGAACCTCTCAACTTACGTCAATTTGACGAACTTTCTCACTCGCACACTTTTCCATGTATAAGAAGAGGAAAACTGCGCACCTGCGCACTCAAATCTAAGATCTTCCTGTAATGTGCGTATTACTTACGGTAATGTTTCTATTGCCACGTGGGGGAACGGAGTTAGGTCTCCTTATTATTCCTTCGTGGTATTTTTACTTCAACCATCACCTAACTTCACTTCATCGGTGAAAGCTGAGGGGAAAACAATGGACCATATTCATGGAACAAAACTTTATTTCGGTAATATCTTTGTAATTAATACTAACTATCATCATTTTATTATGTCACTATATAGTTCTTAACATATTAAAACAATTTTTTAAGACACTCATATGGAAGAAATTAAGTTTTACAAAGATTATCGGGTGTTTAAAGTGAAAATAGTTAATTCATTTTTAAACAAAATTTTCATATTTTATTTATAAATTCAAATCATAAAGTATATGTTTATTTATAGAAGGCATGTCTATATACATTATAGTCTATAAAGAGAACGGTAACAACGATTGACTCTACTGTCTCTCTCTTTTCCCTCTTTTTATTACTTTGTTCTATAATTGTAATGAGCCGATCACACTGATTTTTGAAAACATATTTTTTGAGTTTCGTTTTTAAAGGTTTCTTCTCAATTTAATAAATAAAAGCACTAAACCATACAGTGCTGTTATTCTTTAAAGTTCGGATCTGTTTCAACTCTATTTATAAAAATGTATGCACAGTAAAAAAAAGTGTTCAAAATGATACCAAAATCAATGTTATTTTGATATGCAACAAAAATGATACCGAATTCAAGAGCATTTGGATCGGCCAGAGTCAATGATCGTCTTTTGAGATCATAATGATCCGATTTGGGATCATATATAAAGTCAAACCAAAAAGGCTGAAGTTCTTACGAGTACTTTAGCTCATATGCAAGCTTTTCATGGTTTCTGATCATTCAGTGCAATGAAAAAGTTGAAAAAATAATGAAATCTGATATTAGAACATATCACCTGTTAAGTGTTGTTGTCACTTACGTGCAGTAGATACAATTTTTAGGTTATGTCGTTATCACACCAGCGCCAAGAACTGGCGGCCATTTTGTTTAGTCTAACAAATGAAACAAAAAATAAGATCAAATTGACCTGAAAGGACAGATCATTATGATCTCGAGAGTCAAATGATCGTTGCAGCAAAATGCTCTGCAACAAAATTGATCCATTTTTTACTGTGTGGCGCCGAATAAAAATTAATTAAGTTAGATTACAATTGTTTAAGACATTTCGGCACACGATGGCGTCCCTCTTTAGTTAATTATTCAGACAATATATTTAAACATATAGTTTAATAGTTAATAATGTGGTTAACATGACAGTTCTTAGTTTTGAGAAACATATCTTTGGTCAACTTTTTTGGTATTCTAATTGATAAACAATTCTTAGACATAATTTTTAATTTCTTCGGTATTAGCATGAACTAAAATTTTTAGTTATCAAAGAATGATTACAAAAAAATATTTTAATCTGTTATTATTACAGTCAAGTTATAATTACATCTGCTTATAACATAGTCAATGTAAAATTTATTTAGTATTAAAACAACTAATATTTACAGTGGTTTTCTGTAATAACTCTTCAATAATTATTAAATAGAGAATTAACTAAAAAATAGATCTCAATTTTTTATTAAAAATGTTTAAAAATATCAATTTTGCTTAATTCTATGTATACCTTCAACTTCCTAAAATTATTTCTAATATGTTGTGAACTTGTCAACATGAAAAATGTTGCTTTGAAATCTTTTATGTTATGTTTCGAAACTTTAGGAAATCATTTAAAATCATAAATTATTTTTGAAGAAAGTGAGATTTTTAACAAAACAGTTCAATTTTCAACAAAAAAGACTATTTTTCGACCAATTGCATTTTTGGCGGAAATACGAGGGTAGTTCAATAAGTCCTTAGAATGAAGTATAAAAACCATTTTTTTGGGTAAATTTTTTTTATTTTTCAACATAATCTCCTTGGAGCTCTATACACTTGGTCAATCGCTTTTCAAGTTTTTTTAATCCTTCAGAAAAGTG
>NC_046657.1:157155628-157160327 GCF_010883055.1 Belonocnema kinseyi
ATATCTAGTCGGGAGTGGTGCTGACTGAAAACAGATGATTTGGAGCGATTCGCGCGCCATCTGTTGGTAATTCTAAGGACTTATTGAACTACCCTCGTATGACATTTTCCATCACAAAGTGTTAGAACTTTATATTTTATACGCGTAAATCTTCGAACATTTGAATAACAAATCTAGAGCTTTAATTTTAAAAGTTTAAGATTAAAAATGATTATACTTTGAGTGTTTTAATTTGCAGATCAGTTTTTGCAACTTCAAATGACAACATTTGTGTCAAAAAATACAAAAAAGTACAAAATTCGTCCTAATAATAGAAAACAGTTGTACTTTTCTATAATTTTTATTGTAATTTACTGTATTCATCAGTGATTTCCTGTAAAAATGGTTTTAATTTGTTGTGAATTTTTGTAAAAAAATGTCCACCAGGGCAATACATGAATTTTATGCAATTTCTCTCCCCTGTTACGCAGTCGACTTTTACCTACTTGCGTCATAGATTTAGGCAATACCACATGTATCCGCTAGACTATAAGTAGGACCACACCTATGGTCTCTAGTTCAGTTCTAATCTTGCCTACGATTATAATTGTGTAAAAAGGTTAATAAAGAAACACCGAATTGTCTAACAGCAATTCGGTTACTTTTTAAAAATATCAAAACATCCTTTTGCGCATAACATTTCTGGCGATCCTGCCAGGATAGTTCTCAACGGTAGTAATTCCTACGGAAATAATTGGACTATCCAACAAGAACTATCTAAGTGACGAACCTTACAAAGAACCCAGACTTTCTCCATGGAAAAGTCCGTTAACCAGAAGAATTGACATTTGAAATTTTACGAAATTCCGCAAGAAGTCCGGACTTTCTCTACGGAAAATCCCGTTAACTAGCAATTGAATTTAATTGGAAAATTGAAAGGGTACGCAATATACAGCGGTAACAACCCTACGTGGCCCGCAAACAGGCGGATGGGAAGAAAGGAAGTCTCCAATTCCTCAATGGCCGAAAATAACAATGAATGGGATGATAACCTAAAATTTATTAGTTTCGCAATAAATACTATAAAAAACACAACTTTAGGAACAACACCATTCGAAGCCGCTTTTGGCAGAGAACTTAACATCCCATCTACAATAGTCTCATCAACCAACCTTACATACCAAGATTTGATCAAAAAATGGAAACTGCAACACGATCGCAATATTACGAAAATAAGGGAGAAAATAGAATTAGAACAGGAAAAAACTAAAAAACGTTTAGACGAAGGAATAGTAAGAACACACCCGATTTACAAACCAGGCGACAAAATTAAAATTAAAAACAATACCAAAACAAATAAACTAGATTCTAGTTGGAAAGGTCCATATGAAGTAATAGATCTAATAGATAATAACAAAATCAGACTAAGGAATAAAGACAAAATAATTCGAATTCATATTGACCAAATAATGCCTTACTTTACAGATGAAGGTGTTATTACTAATCTGAGCAATAGTAACCGCTACTAAAGCGTATTACGTATTGGAAGAAATAAAGGGCAACGTCTATGTTGAAGAGGTAAAAAAGGTACATCTTTACCATAAAGAATGGAAACTAATTATAGGGATAAATTTAACCACAACAGAACAAATGCTAGAAGCAATAGATCATACCTTAATCCTAGCCGAACGAGCTTGCGGATTCTCATGTGCACCAAAAGAAGAATTAAGATTAGTCAAAGGAAGATACAACCGATTAACTTCTAAAATTACAATCCTGCACAAGTTACTTGGGAAACAAAGGCATAAAAGAGGATTAGCTAACTTCGTTGGCGATATCTCTAAAACATTATTTGGAACATTATCTGAATCTGATTTGACACAAATAAATTCTGAATTTGACAAATTATATACCGACAATAAAGCAATAGCATCAGTGTTATCAAATCATACAAAAATTCTTTAATTAATATTAGATTCTTCGTCAACCGAATATTCATCAATAAAACAAGAAATAGGAAAAGAAATTGGACTGGCACAAAAATTAGGACAAACAATAAACAATAACACTAAAGATCTTTACTTATATTCTAGACATACCTGTTTTAGAAAAAGAAGAAGGATCCTTACAAAAAATCACCCCTATTCCTGAAAAGAAGGGTAACCTCTATTTGTCTATTATACCTGACCATGACTTAGTAATATTATTCAGAGATTCATACATTCCCATAGAAAAACAGACGATTGAACATTGTAAAACTGTAACAAATTACTTAATTTGTAAACGAAACCAACCAAACCTCAAAATAATGGATAGCAAAACCTGCGAAGCAAGTCTCTTTAAAAGATACTCCGATTTGAACTGTAATCAATCTCCGTACTTACTCCATAAGGAAACTTTTGTACCTATCTCTAATGGATATAAGTATTATAATCCCTCTTGTTAAAGCGAAATTAGACATAAGTAGCGATAATAGTTTAACAACTGTAGAAATTATTAATCCCGTTAAAATAGAAGGTAATGATTGTAAATTATATAATAATTATGATCAAATAGATTTACCCAAACATTTAGAAGAAAAACAAACTTATTGGATCAATATGACTTACGACATTAATTACGACGAGCAAGACTTAAAGAAATTGGACCAAAAATTAATCCAACTCCCTGAACAGATAGATAATAAAAGAACTTCAACAAGCCCGCTTGAGTTTAGATGACACCGAAAATACATTCAAAAATATAGCCAATCATCGACGTATGAAAACATGGGTAGAAACTAGTTTAGACTGGCTTAAGTATGTGGCATACTTCTCTTTATTGTTAATATTCTTATGGGCATTAAACAAATGTGGCATCTTCGAATTGATTAGGGCATTATTTCCTAAAAAACTTTGTTTATTCTGCATTAAAACAAAAAATCAAAATCACAAAAAATCAAATCACAAGTCGACGCAGTCGACTTTGACCTACTTGCGTCATAGATTTAGGCAATCCCACATTTATCCGCTAGACTATAAGTTGGACCACACCTATAGTCTCTTGTTCAGTTCTAATCTTGCCTACGATTATAATTGTGTAAAACGGTTAATAAAGAAACACCGAATTGTCTAACAGCAATTCGGTCACTTTTTAAAAATATCAAAACATCCTTTTGCGCATAACACCCCGCAGAATCGAATTTCTGTGGATAAAATTCTGTTTACAAATCAATTTCCAATGGATTTCGATGTTTTTTTATCGACCATAAGGCTTGCAGGTCTAAAGAGTCAGTGAGTAAAGTATCATTACAAAGAGTAATTTAAAATATAGTTTTAGTTTATTTTGCTAAGAAAATAGAGTCTGTGCTTGGAAAAATGGTGAAGATGTGTAATTATTTATAAAAAGTTTTTTGTTGATATATAAAAAGTTGTTGATTGGTCAAAATGAATTGAAAATTGAAAAAAAAAATTTCTACATAAAAGTAGATGTGCAAAGCTGAATCTAGGAAAATTCATATATAGTCAGTAGGTCAGTATAGCAAGGTAGAAGAAGAGGATCACTCAAATATAAATAGGCGAAGTTCTTGTGTGTCCACCTAAATGGTAACGCGAGCGGAATTCAGGAAGAAAAGAAAGAGGGCCCGAAAGCTTGCAGGTAAAATCCTAACCGTGAGCGGAATTCGTGTGCACCGCCACAGCCAGAGGAAAATTTGTATTGAACTTGGTGCAATAAAACGACCCTCTGGGTTTGAAAGAAATATTCTTCTGACGAGAATCCATATTATGCCAATTTTCCTTTTTTTCCTTTACTAATTTTTCATTTTCCTTGGTCAGCAATATTCAATAGTAGTGGGAATTGTGGATGCTGAGTTTTTCTGATATTGTGGTGAAATTTGAGGTGAGTGGATTGTGGAAGTGTGTGGAAGGGTGTGGAGGTGAGAGATCTAATTGAGGGATTGTGAGATTGTAAAGGGGAGGTAGATATTTTGGAGGATTGAGACAGATTTGTGTGGAACTTTGTTTGGAGATTTGTGACAGGGTGGGAAGACTGTGTTGACGGATTGGTAATAGCAGGGTTGGGTAGCGACAAAGAAAGGCGTGACAGGTAACAGACAGCGGCGATAGAGGCAGGGAAGATAGAAGGCGGAAAAATTTGAATTTTATTAATGGCTAGTGGAGCGAGCATCTCCTCCGAAGAAACAGAATTAGAGCAGGAAGTCTTCAGTACGCCGAAAGAGATAAAGGAAAGGAAGGCAAGGGGGAAGTATAAAAAAACTATAGAAAAGGAAAGATTGAGAGCAAAAAGCGTAGGGTCCATAGAAGCATTTATCAAAAGGAAGAGAGGGGAGAGGGAAAGCAGTGAAGAGAAGGAAGATATCGGGGTCAGTATAAAATACCAGAAAATGTTTAGATCGCCGCTGGAAAAGCAGAGTTTGGTAGGGAAAAGCGATAACAGGGAGGGTGCCGACGGTAGCGGAGATGAAAATGAAATGTCGATGAAAGAAGAAAGGCTAAAGGAAATTAGAGAAGTGATTATAGAGGTAATGGGGATTTATGAAGAAAATCAGGAGAGAAGGGGAGAGGCATTAAAGAAGGAATTTAGGCGGGAAATGGCTGCAGTTAAGAAAGAAATAAATAAATGGGAAGAAATCAGGGAAAAGTTGGAAAAGAGGATGGAGTCATTGGAGCAAAAACTAGAGAAGCAGGAAGAAATTAATAACACAAAGGTAGAGGAGATA
>NC_046657.1:157160427-157167802 GCF_010883055.1 Belonocnema kinseyi
ACAGAAGGTGTAGAATATGTGAATGGGAGGAGGAAACATGGGAGCATGTATGGGAAGGATGTAGGAGAGAAATGGAAGATAAAGGAAGCTGGCAAGAAAATGCGGTTAAGATTCTAGGCGAAGGTGGATTAGGAGAAGAATGGATGAAGGAGTTAGAGGGTGCTAGGGGAGCGAATGAGGGAGAATGAAAGAATGCACGTGAAAAAGGTAAATGGGGGTATAAAGAATGTGAAAGAAAAAGGAAACGGAAGTCGCTTAGATTAGAAGCGTGAAAATTATAAGTAATGGCAAAGTAAAAGATAAGTAGACTAAGATGCATTTGCGTTCTCATACTCTCTCTCTCGCTTGCACTCTCGCTTTCGTTCGCTCGCTCACTCGCTTACTAATAAGTCCTAAATTGCGCTATCGCAGGAAATAGAAATAAGCAACTAGATATAAGACTTTATGTAAATAGTTGTAAATAATTGTATATATAGAAAGGATAAGATTGTAAAAAATATATAGACTTAAACGAAAAGATTGTAAGGAATGGAAGTCATGTAAACCCTTAGGGGACACATTATGAATAAAGAAGATACACATAGAATATTTTATAAACGGAAACCTTTTTTGAATACCAATTTAAAATATTCAAATTTATTAATTTATTTTAAACAAAAAATCTCTTTTCTGCTATAAAAAAATGGCCCCTAAAAAAATACTTGAATTTACAAACAAAATAATTAAATCTTGTACAGCATAGTTCATATTTAAATAAAAAAGATTAAATTTATACCCAAACAAATTTAAACCCTAAAAGACGAATTTTACCAAATAGTTGCATTTTATCCATAAAAGATTAAATTTCTCTTAAAACAGATACATTTGTATAAATTTTGTTTAGTAGTTGAATTTTTATCCAAAAAAGATTCCATTTAAAATTTTGAGATCAGAATATGATTTTTTTAAAATAAGAAATAAGTTTCTACAAAAGGATGAATAAAAAAAATTAATGAATTCTCTAGCAAATAGTTGCATTTTTATCCTATTTTTTGTTAAGTTCAAGTTTCATCCAGAAAAGACTTCAGTTCATTTTTCAACACCAAAATATAAATTTTAAACAAAAAGTACATTTCTATGCAATAGTCAAAATTGGAATAAAACAGTAGAATTTTTTACCAAAAAGTATAACTATTTAACAAAATATTCTAATTTTCAACTAAACAGTTGCATTTTCATCCAAGAAAGATGAAAATTTTTTTAAAACAGATGAAATCTCAAATTTAAAAAATTTTTTAAAAATAGTTGAATTTCATCCAGAAAACATCTTAGTTCTCTTTCCAACATTAAGTATTAAATTTAAACAAAAAAGTAGATTTTTTTCAAAATTCTTGAATTTTCAAAAAAATAGCAGAACTTTTAATAAAAAATCTGACTTTTAAACAAAAATTTTGAATCTGCATCCAAACCCTTACATTTTTATCAAAGAAAGATAAAAATTCTACTAAAACAGGTTGAATTTTTAAATAAAAAAGACAATTAAAAGAAGTTGAATTTTCATCAGTAAATTTTTTAGGAAGTAATTTAATTCTCAACAAAACAGTTGCATTTTTATCCAAGAAAGGTGCAATATTTCTTCTAAAAAAGATTAACCTTTCAATCAAAAGGACAAATGTTGAATTTTTAACCTAAAAAGATGAATTTTTAACAAAACATTTAATTTTGCAACCAAAAAAGATGCTTTTTAAGAAAATTATTAAATTTTCAACCAAATAATAAAATTCATAACTAAAAAGATAATTTTCAGGGGAAAGTTATTAGTAGAACTCAAAAAGACGAACAATTTATCCTAATATTTTCTTTATCCAAAAAATTATCCTAACAACTTTTTGAATTTTTCTGGAAAATCGAAAAATTAAAATTGTGGTAAAATTAAAACAACTTTAAAATAAAAAAATTAATTTTTAACAAACGATACAAGCTACAAAAAAAATTATACGAAATTTGTTCATTCGGAAAAGATCTACACATTTGATGTTATTGATTTTTTGATAGGATGTGTAGTTTTTGTTTTGTTTGCAATGTAATATTAAAATGAAAAAATTAAATTTTTGCACAACTGACAGAAGTTATGAAAAAAATTAAAACAAAAATGGCTCATACAAAAAAAGAGTGAAAATTTATATAAGTTTGTCATTGTAAATTTGTTGATAGCGCGCATGGTTTTTGTTTTAATCCTAAAAAAAAATATTAATAATAAAATTTTTTTTAAATACTAGACAAGTTACGAAAAAAAATTTATATAAAACCGTTGTTCAACCAAACGTGATCTACAAATTTTTTATAAGCTCCTGTTAGTTAAAGCCCAAGGTGCTTTAACGAAAGAGAATTCAGAATCACCAAATTAAAGTTTTCTATGCTTCGACCATAAATTTTTAAAGGTCTGTTCACAAATGTGGAGAAATACAAAGAAATACCATGAAGCTTATTCTTTAACACGTATTTCCTATGAGAAAAAAATAATTTTTTGTACATTTTATTCATAATTGATAATATTAGCCGAAACAAGTTGAAGCACAACATTTCTCTGCATAATTATCTTTAGAGTACAAATAAAATATTACTTTTTAAATATCAGCAAATAAGTCTGTTTTATAGGATGCCAAGAAACCCCATAAGTGAAAAAATTGAGTTTTCGAGTTTTTGGCGCTGATTATGATTTTTTTGCTGTATTCCAATAAAAATGGGTTTTAATATATTAAATACTACTATATACTGAGAATTAGATTTTAAAATAAATTATTTAAACGATTTCTGATTGTTTTGAGCAATTTTCTCTTAGAGATAAAAAGTCGCGCGTTTTTTTTTTATTTCCCACCTTTATCCAATTTTTAATTTGAATGTGATGAAAGTTTGTGAATGCAAACAAACAGAATTGTTTAAATAATTTATTACTATTGTTAATAATAATCGCTTTGAATCATGCTAGAAATGATTTTTTTTGTTCTATGTTTTTAACTTTATCGTTCACTGTTCACGTAGAGTGATTTAAAAATTGATTAAATCCATGAAAAATAATTATTTGAACAAATTATTTTGCTTTATAACTATCTATGCCCACATTAATGTCAGTAATGACGTATTTTTTCTGAAATTTTTAATTTTTTGTTGACAAACATAATTGTTCAAACAATTTATTACTGTTTATAACTATTTTCTCGCAGATAAGTGCTAGAAAGTTGGGGTTTTTTGTTTTTGAAACTTTTAGATTTTCTTTGACTTTTCATTTAGGAATAAATAATAAATAAACATTAGAGAGAGAGACCTATTTTAAACAATCTCTTTCTTTTAAGTGAATACATTTTTCTGCAATAAAGCAAATGTTTGAAATACGCTTTAAATTTTCTGTATGAATCATATTAAATGCCAATTTTCTTAAAAATAGTTACTATGATCCTTTTTGACTTTTTTTTGAAATTATTAATAATATTTATTATTTATTCCTAACCAAACAATCAAAGAAAAGCTTAAAATTTCAGAAAAATCCGCAACTTTCTGGCATCACTACAAGAGAAGATAGTTTTAAAACATAATAAATTGTTTCAACAATTATGTTTGTTAACGTTAATTAATTATTACCTCACTAACTGAAAAGTGGATAAAAAGTACAATAGTTTAGAAAAACTGCAACTTTCTAGCACTTATCTGAAAGAAGATATTTATAAACATTAATAATTTGTTTAAATAATTATGCTTGGTAGCTTGCATTATTCATTAATTTACTTAGTGAAAAGTGGATAAAAAGTTAAATATTTCAAAAGAAACAACTACTATTTTGCATTTACAAGAATAAGATCGTTATAAACAATAATGATTCATTAAAATCATTATTTTTTCTGAATTGAATTAATTATTAACTGACTTCAAATAAAAAATAGTAAAATCGTTCAATATTTAAAAAAATGAAATTTTCTAGCATTAGTCTAACGGAATAATATTAACAATAAAAATTAATTGTTTAAACAATTCTTTTTATTAAACATTATTAACTATTACCTGACAATATTTGAAAATTGGAAAAAGTTGAATTTAAAAACCAGCATAAAAAAATTATAATCAGCGCCAAAAATTTGCAAATCAGATTTTTTCGATAACGTGTTTTTTTAGGACACTATACGAATAAAACAATTTTAGAACTGGTTAAAAAAAAAGTTTTTATTCCTATTCTAGCTAAGGCTAATTTTTAAGACAAATATTAAGTTTCAACTTGATTTATCTAATATTGACGATTCAGAATAAAATTTTAAAAAATGTATTTTTTCATATGGGATTCGACAACAAAAATTTAGATCTCAGTTTTATCATAAACATAGATATCACATTTTTCTTACATTTGAAGCCATAAATACGACATGAAACGCACGACCCGATCGGGAAATGACCCGGCTGAGCGATTACCCGTTGGGGCTTAACCTGGGCCCGACCTAACCAGATTGGGCCCCAATGGGGGCCTGCATTTCATTTCCTGTCCGGACCCGCTCGGGAAATTTCTACGTAATATTTTACATAATCAAGACCGAAGCATAAAACAATATTTTAAATGATATTTAACATAAGGACATTTCAATATTTCATTCGTTCCAGGATTTTTCTCCTGATATAACGATTTGAATAAATATTCAATATTTTCACTATTCCTGAATATCGACTAACAAACATTTTTTGGTTCATAATTAAACTATTTTGTAAAATTTTCTTGTTGTAGATTAATTTTCTTAGCTGAAAGTGTAGTTATTTGGTTGAAATTTTTATATTTTTTTAACCTTGCTTATTGTGGTAGAATATTAATATTCATTTGTGGCTAATTTACCTTTTTAGGTGAAATTAATCATTTAGGTTGAAAATTCATTTCTATAATTTAAAATTAGATTTTTACATTCTCATCAAGAGAAGGTATTAGATTTGTGTAAAATTTGCCCCCCCCCCCCCCCCCGTTTTTGTCAAATTTCCACGTTTTGAGACCACCTGAATCCCAAAAACAAGTTTTTACGAATGTTTCTGCCTGTGTGTGTGTGTCTAGATTTTTATTTTTTCAGCAAGATAACTTTCGAAAGAATGAACAGATTGGATTGGCCTTTAGTATACTCTTTTAGTGTCCTAAAATAAAGGTCAAGTACGTTAGCCAGCCATTTTGGGTGAAAATTCAAAAAGTGAGCGTATTTTGAAAATTTTTGAGACCACTTTTTTGAAATTCAAAAATTGTCTGCATGGATATTCATAGCATTCAATAAGACGAACAATTTATCCTAATGACTTTTTTTTTATAAAACCAAAATTGACCACAGTTATAGCATTTACAAAATTTCAAAAAACACACGAAAATCAACATTTTAAGCCAAATAACGCATGACATGAAAAAATTCCAGGAGAAGAAAAATGTTTCTCTTCCAATGCCCCACAAGATTGTTTAAACACCTTTTTCATTTTTCTTAAAAATTTGATCGTATTAAAAATTGTCGAAACCACATTCTTTCAAGATTTAAAAATTCTTTGTACAATTATTTATAGTACTCAGAAACTCAAACAATTTATCTCTATGACTTTTTTCTGTAAAAACAAAATTATCAGAGTTAGAGCATGTTAAAAATAAAAAAAAAAACTAAAATGAACATTTTAAGTCAAACAACGCACGATATGAAAAAGGTCACGAAAAGAAAAACGTTGCTTTTTGAAAGACCTACAAGCTTACGATAACAACTTTTTTAATTTGTTCGAATAGTTACAAATTCCAAATTTGATTGTACCAAAAATAATGAAAAATCCAAAAATTCCATTTTTTGGTCAAACTATGCAAGATACGAAAAAAATGAATAAGCTAAAATTGAGCGCCCTGGAAAGATCTATAAATTTATAAAAAATCATTTTTTGATAGAATGCCTAGATTTTGTTTTTAGTCGTTGTAACGTAGTGGCTTGTCCCTTAGCCGCAATTTCATTAAAAATTCAATCTAAAAAATCGCGACACATTTCACGACCAGCACGGACTCAAAAATCTGAATCTAGAAAATTGTATCATGCGAGTGAGTGCTGACGAAGTAGATTTAATTAATTTTAGTAGTTTACATGTTATATAGGAGAAGGGCTCTTCGAGCAATTGTAAGTAGGCTATTTTAGGTTAGGCTATTTAGGTTAGTCAGGACGACTTTGTTCCTTGAGATCCGCGATCATTAAATCCAATTAAGACCTCTGGAGCTCCGCTAGATAGGCAAAACTACGAAAAGAAGGACGACTCCAAGATCCATAACCCATCGTCCGTCGGAAAGCACACTCCACCACCATCGCTGGCCACCCACTCACTTTACACTGGGCCACACTCTACTATTCCGGCCGAGATTTAAACCATTCCATCTGGGTTAATTGTCACCGATAATTGTGTTAAAGAAGATTGTTGATTTTACACTACACTCGGCCCAGCGCCTGTCATAACAAACCGACAGCCATATCTGCCACTACTAGCGCGCCGGGTTGCAACTGAATATCGCCATCGGGTATGGTTAGAACGTAACCAACCATACCGCTCGAGCCTGGAATGAGAATTATAGGGGGGCAGCACCTCTCGGACCGAGTGAGGACGAGCGGGAAGACGCCGAGGAAGGAAGGCGGCAAGTCAGTTCGTGCTGGTCGTTCACGCTTGATGGAGGTTCGTTGCCGTAGTGCCAACGAATTTTCGTGGACAGGTCCATTTTGGAGCCAGAATGGCATCTCTCACCTTACTAAGAAGGGGACACACGGGATTCCAGAGGAAAAATGAAGTAGGCGTCGGATTTCCATCCTCGGGTGTTTATTGAAGTTTTGAGTTCAGCTCAGATTTATGTGGATAGTTTAGTTGGTTTTTTTCTTTACTTTGTTTGTAAATTTTCTTTGCGCGAATTTCGGGATGATGCCTATAAGGGTGTCTGGCGCTCAAGGTAAGTCAAATTTTATACTTTTGACGTCATTTCCTGTTTCGCAACACTCGAACCAGGGAATGTGTAAAAAAAAAACATTAAAAATAAAAAAATAAAATTCTTTTGGACTAGCGATACAAGCTACGGAAAAAATGAAACAAAACTTGTTCATTCAAAAAAGAGCTATAATTTTTGATAGGACACGTACTTTTTGCTTTAGACGTAAAAATTAACATTCAAAATAAAAATATTAAATTTTTTTGAAAATGACACAACGTGCAAACTAAAATTAACAGGTGAAAAATATTCGCCTGAAAAAATCTATTAATTTATTATTGAAAAATTTTAGGTAGGACGAGTAGATTTTATTTTAATTGTAAAAAATTAGATTAGAAGAAAAATTAAATTTTTGGATAAAGGACAAGAAAGACGAAAGAGGACACAGGCTCC
>NC_046657.1:157167902-157181039 GCF_010883055.1 Belonocnema kinseyi
CATGATTAAGCGCAGCTTCGAATACAATTTAAAGCAAAATAAGAAACAAATATAAAAATAATCATGATAAATACAATTTGCTCTTTATTTTTCAATTTTTGAATAAGCAATTCCAGGCAGAGTTACATAAGAAACGTATCATATTTGATATAAAAGTGTTGTATATAATGTAGAAAAGTTGACGTTTCTGTCAAATCGAGTGCGAAACACGAGATACGTGATGAGAATGTGTTCGTTAAAGTGAAAAGCGCTTTAACAAAAGAGAGTTCAAAATCACAAAATTAAAGTTGTCAGTCCGTTGACCTTTGATTTTAAAAGGTGTGTCCCCGAATGCGGGAGAAATATAAAGAACGAGCATTCTTTCTTTCATTCTTTCTTTGTATACCATTAAGGCACCCTTTTCGGGGTACTGGAAATATGGCCACTGTTTTTCTATAATAATTATATGTGTAGCATTTACGTAAGCGCAATTTCCGCACCTCCCTCCTACCCGCAAAGCGTTACGTAATACTTTTTTCCATCCTGATCAGAAATATTTGTCAATCAACTGCAGGTGAAAAATCGTTGGTAAATCGTCGTAGCAAAAAAAACAAGCTATCAAACGTAATGAAAGTAACTAGTAGTTACAGACAGACGTATATTTTTTGTCAACTTAAAAATGGGTTTCCAAATTAATAATATAAGAAGAACAAGGCAGTCAAAATGGTGATTAATATATTTTCAATTCTAAAAAAAATGTTAAAGTTTTGTAAAATTATTGATTGTAAGAGGAATATTAAAAATTGTTTATGATTGACTAAAAGTTTCTACATATTTAACAATTTATCTCTATTTATGTAATGAATCTGTAACCGGAAATTAAACTTTTTCTAAAAATTCATTTTATTTTAAAGATACACCTGAATACTGAGGTGAAAATTTTCGTTTTTTCCAATTTCATTTTAATAATTCAATTTATAGTATTATAAACGTTAGAAATAATCATTATCTCAATTTAAGAAAATGGATTTATTACATTTCGTTCGATTACTTCTTATATAGTATATAAAGAAGTAATAAAAAAATAATGAAATAATTTATTTCTGAGCTGTACCCACTCAAAAAATTAATGTCAATAACGTCTGACGTAAGTCGTATTGGATAGTAGAGCCTAAGGAAAAAATGTTGATATTTGAATAAATATGAATGGGGGGGGGGGGGGGGGGGGTATTGAAATTTTCGTGGATAACGTCTATTGTGTATTCCAATATTACGTAACGCTCGGTCGTTAGTATCAAAATCTGTAAGGCTATACCATCTAGTGGACTGCAAAGCATTGTTTGGATAGGAGTTTGACTAAAATTAATTAATTTTGGCGAAATTAAGTAAAAAATCGTGATATACCTTTGCTTTTCAGAAAGAAAAGCCATTTATTTCATTATTGTTGGCAATCAGAAAATGTTCTATTAGGCAATCCATCACAAACAAATATAATTTGGCATGATTAAGGTTATAACCTCAATTGCCGGCGACTTATGTCATAATACTGTTCGATAATGAGTGATTTTCAGTAGTTTCATATTAAATAAATTTATATGAATGATACTTTAAAGGATTCAAAAAAGACTTTAAGTGATCTTAGGGTTTCTCAAGAGATTTCTAACGATTTCAAAAAATTTGAAAGGATTTTAAAAGACTGCAGAAAAATTAAACGAAAGAATTTCTGAAAATTCAAGTGATTTTAAGGAATTACTAGGGACTTGGCGGAATCTTAAAGTTTCTTTTTAAAGGATGTAAAAATAATCCAAAAATAGTTCAAAATGATTTAAAGACTTACAAGAGACGTGATAAGATTTTACGACAGTTTTAGTGATTTTAAAGAAAGTCAAGCGAGTTATTGAAAAGTTATTAAAACAGGTGTAATAAATTTTAGGAGATTTCAAAGTATTTAAAGGACTTGATTGATTTAGGGATTTTCAAGAGATTTTAAGGAGCCTAAGAAAATTTAAAGGATTTTCGATTTAAAAGATTTAAATTAATTTTAGTAAATTTTACAATATTTTAAATTATTTCAAAGAAGTCGAAGTGAGTTCAAAAGAGATAAGAGGACTTTCAGGATTTTCAATAAATTTTACTAGATTTCAAAGCATTCAAGTGATTTCAAGGAATTACTACTAGGGACTTAGCGGAATCTTAAAGTTTCTTTTTAAAGGATTTAAAAATAATTCAAAAATATTTCAAAAAGTTTGAAGGATTTACAAGTTATTTTGAAAAAATTTTTAACATTTTTAGTGGTCTTAAAGAATTTCAAGCGAGTTTTTGAAAACTTATTTGAAAAGATTTTAATGAATTTTAAAAAATTCAAAGATTTTAAGGATTTTAAAATAATTTAAAGGAATTTAAGAAAGTTTAAAGGATTTAAAGAGATTTGACTTAATTTAAGTATATTTCGAGAAACTTCGAAAGATTTTAAATGATTAAAAGAAGATGAAGGGGTTTTAAAAAAAAGGAAGTGTTGAAGGATTATCAAGAATTCTTACAGGATGTCGATTTTACGGAATAACTAGGGACTTGACGGGATTTTAAAGTTTATTTTTAAAAGAGTAAAAAATATTTCTATAAGTTTTAATGACTTTAAAGAATGTTAAATAATTAATATAAAAGTTATTTAAAAAGATTTTAAGTTATTTACCAAAATTCAAAGATTTTCAGACTTGTCAAGAGATATAAAGGAATTTGAGAATATTTTTAAAATTTTACGTGATTAAAATTAAGTTTAATCAATTTCGAGATACTTCGAAAGATTTGAAATGATTGCAAATAATTTGAAGGGAAATTAAAAAACAGTCGGAGAAGTTTAAAGACTTTTTCATCATTTTTGTGTCCTCAATGTGCGAAAATAATATGTTTACATCTTTGAAATACACACTTTAACGAACTACTAAAATTGACCAATTTTGACCGCCAACTATCCCGACAATGCAACCTAACGTGAATCACTAACAATTGCTAACAATATTGAAAGAAATGACTTTTCTATCTGAGAAGAAAAGCCATATTACGATTTCACACTTACTTTCGTCTGCAAAAAATAATTTAGTCAAACTTCTATCTAATCATTGCTTTGCAGTCCACCAAGTGGTATGGCCTTATAGATTTCGACGTTACCGACCGAGTATGACGTAATGTTAGAATACTCAATTTAGGTGCTTTTTATTTTTTCGATTCGGGATAACACCAATTTGGAAATTATAGTTTTGATAGCGGTTTTCACGCAATTTTCAGGAAACATTTTTTGAGAAAAAAATATTTATCCTTTAATATTCGATCGTTGAAAATAAATTTGACTTTTTTCAGAGGGACATTTAAGAAAAATTACTTTTCGTTGGATAAAAAGTTTGGAGTTTTTTTTTAAGTACGCTGAGATTAAAAAGTTGAATTCAATAAGTTATTAACGAAATTATGCGCACCGAATATAAAATGACGCTTGTGCACTCCCGCTAATGTTCTTAACGATAATTTTACCAATAAAAATATCAATTCTATTTTTAAGGCAATTTTCACAAAATAAAAATCAATAAAGTTAAAATCTTTATTATTTAAATAAATGCTTATAATCAATGGAAGACATTTTCTCCTTATTAACTACTATTAAATAGCACCACACTTTGCTCAAATTTTATTCTATGAGTCGGTACGCGCTGGGTAGAGAATGCCCCATACTTATGTAAATAAAAAGCAGTCAATGATTTTGCATTGTGGCTTAATAATCAAAATGCGTTTAGTTATAAGGAAGTTGAGCATTTAATTTTTGATGATCGATCTCCCCCTCCTTTTTCAATATACGAAAAAGGTAATTACTTCTTATTTTCAATCGATCAACTTTAACCCATGCGCCTGGCTTTTCAAATTACCATGGACTTTAAAGTTGAAAATGCTTGGTTAAAAAAAATTGCAAAAAGAAAGTACTTGTTACCCTTTTAATATATCCAGCGTAATAGTATGTGCACATTATGATAGCATTTTGGGATCTTTTTCAACATTAATTATTTTTATTCGATAAGTGAAAAGTGTTCAAGCATTATTTCTGTTTTTCAAATGTTTAATCAAATATTATTTCTTTTAACATTTTTTTTCCTAAAGTGGATCGTTAAGAAGTTATTATTTTTCGCGATGAATGACAAGTTGATAAATGTCAAGAGTACTATTATTTCTTTAAGGTATTTTTTAATCGTTCATACAATTTCTATTTCTATAATTCTTCTATCTGCCGAAGAGTGAGAAGTTAGTATTTTCTATAAGTAATGGCACAATTAAAGAATATTAAAAGTAACAATTTTTAGCGTCAAGATATTTGGCAATTTTTAAAAACTTTCACTTTATTTGAACACTTTATGTAGTAAATCGCGGAAAGCTTTTATTTTCTGGAATTAGTGATGCACGCAACGTTTCTTCTGATAGTTTTTTTTGTGAAGCACAGTTATCAATGGTTTATACAATTAATGTCACTTGCTCTTCTTTATGGGAAAGATGAAGAAAATTTTTGTTTTTCCAGTAAAGTAAGTGAAAAAATTACCTTTCCTATGGACATTGTGTAAAAAAATTTTAACTGTTTTTAACAAAAAAAAATATCACTCTTACCATTTACTACCTGCGTTACTAATTCCAGAAGTTATAAGATTTACAAGAAAAATATGTTGGATAAAATTAAAAGTGTTCAAATAATTGAGTAATTTCATGTCAAACTATATGAAGAATTTAAGCTACAGTTAGTAATCCGTAGGAAAATTGTAGGTTTTGTTTTCTTAGTTCTTGAAGGAAAAACTATAAAATGATTTGTGAAAGAATTAGAACAACTTAGGAGATATTGTAAATAGAAAATTTTGATCTTTTTTTCAAACTCTCATAGCCATGGTGATTTTAATGATATTAGGGTTTTTTTTTTTAAATTATTCGCTCCTTCAACTCAAAACTTCTTTTCCAAGCAGTTATCAATTTATTTTCCAGGCTACACCCGAAGAAAATCGGGAAATAAAGCTGAGCAAAGTCGATGCATTTCTGCAGAGGAAGGCGATGCTTAAAAAAAATTGCACCCTGTTACCTTGGAGCGAATTGAAGAACCGGAAAAGGAAAATGCGTTCCTGCATAATTCAACTCAACGTCCGGAATTTGCCATTCCAAGTGCTCCTCCCTTGAGCTGGGAAGTAGAAGACTTAAGGAAGGAAAACTTATTTCTTGGGCAAGAATTGGCGAGGAAGGACAGGATGCTGGAAAACACATTAGGCAAAGTTGATCAAGCTATATCTCGATTGGAAGCCGTCTCTAAAATAAATGAAGGTAAATTTATTTATTCCTTTTTTTAAACACCCTACCCAAAAGTGGTACTCTTTTTTATAATCTCACGCCCAATTTGAAGTTAGGTCAAGATTTTGAATTGAACTTTATTATTTACAGAATCGACTAGTCTACCTGTGCAAAAGTACAGTACTTTAAAGGTTCGGACTCTATAATCTAAAAGTATAGAATTCGAGACCAGAGAGCAAAGGAGCTAAAATTTCTCTCAGTGTTTACCATAATGCAATATTTATAATTGTATATATTTTAGGTCACTTTGACCACTGGCGTGATTGTGTGCCAAAAAAAGTTGAGGACTTTTAGGTCAATGAGCCAAAAGGAGTCCATTTTTGTTGGGGATTTGGCGGAACTTATTCTTGGCAAGCAAGGGCTCATGATCAACACCGTGAAAGGCAGAAGCAAAGGAAAAGGAAAATTGTGCTCACTAAAAATCGAAGCAATTCGATGTAAGTATATCTATTAGCCAGTCATGTTATAGCAGCCATTTTATAGCTTTCAGATTAGAAGAAATTTCAATTAGTAGGATCCCAATCGCATGCAATTTTATGATTATTACTATACAGAAAACTTTGTTTAATTTAGTAATTTTTCGAAATTATCTCCTTTGGTTTTTAATTAATTTAATGAACAATTGAGCTGCAGGATCGAAGAAGGGCACATAAACTTATTTCGCTGAGAGTTACAGCTTTTTTAGTTTTCTAATTAAAGCCAAAAACTGGCTTTTTTGTAATAACTAATTTTTATTCGCTTTTCACTTCAACTCGTGCTAGGTCAGTCAGGTTTAATGATTTTTCAAATAAATTATTTATGGAATGTAGTTTGAAATGTCTTGTGACTGATAAAGCAAAATTTATTTTTAAAAAAATTTTGTTAATTTTTTGCGACGCCTGGCGCTTATCGGCCTTCTCTAACTTTCAGCGTTTTGTTTAGCGAGCGAATTTTGAGCACAAAAAAATTTTTAGCGAGAAAGTTGTTGACAATAGTACAAAGAAATTCAAGTAATCAGGCAATAGCAAAATATTATGCATAAATGAATATTAGTGCATAATGTAAAATAATTTATTCATTTAATATTATGTACAACAGAATAATTTTTATTTTTAAAACAAATTGTACAAAAATAAAAGAAAACATAAACATCTAATACTTGAGGTTCATCGGATTCTTCATTCCGATAATTTTTCAATGCTTTAAATTCGTGGAATTGAAAAAAGTGAAACATCGAGAAAGTAAATATGTTATTTATTCCTGTTGTAATAGAGCGTATTATTGTTTATTTATTCATAATATTTTGAAACTCCCTGATTACTTGCTTAGTTTTTATTTTTTTTGCGCCTGTGAACTGTATTATAAATCGGATCTTGAGACTCTCGCTACAGCCCGCACGTGAGTTGATTATCCGCTATCGACTTGAGACATTAATAATGTTATGAATATTAATTCTATTGGGCTAAAATTTTCCAGAAAACTTATTTGTACTGTTGTCAACAACTTTCTCGCAGAAAGTTTTTTATTGCTTAAAATTCGCTCGATAAACGAAACGCTGAAAGTTAGAGAAGACCGATAAGCGCCAGGCGTTGGAAAAAATTAACAACAGTTTTTTTAAATGAATTTTTGAATGACTTTCGCTCTATCAGTGGAAGGACATTTCAAACTACATTTCCTCTAAATTTTATTCAAAAATCATTAAAGCTGACTGACTGAGCACGAGTTGAAGTGAAAAGCGAATCAAAATTAATTTTTACAAAAAAAAAAGACAGTTTTTGGCTTTAATTAGAAAACTAAAAAAGCTACAACTTTTTGCCTGTGGGAAAAAGATGCGTAACGAAATTCTTCATCGATATATAGTCTTTACAAATTAAAATTCAAAAATGTTTGAGAAAGCCTCCAGGGGTCTTCCCACTCCCAGCAAAATGAGTTTATGTGCCCTTCTTCGACCTGGCAAGTGAAAGGTAGTAAGAAACATTTTTATGATCGTACAATAAATATTAATTCACAAATATTCGTTTCTAGGTGAGTTCGAAAGGTGGATGATCCAGGATATAGGCTACGGCAGGGATATGGTCTGCCAGCAGTTAAATAAAATGACCCGTTATATCAATTTAAAAACTGGTTGGCTACTGGCGGTGCAAAAAGGGACACCCTCTACAGAAATATGCGAGAGGACCACGTCGCCTTTAGCAGCGGTATCGGAAAACTTCCGACCGCACACATCGACGGATACATTAACACACGACGCAATGCATGCACCGACATCCTATACCGCACCGGATGCATTCAGCAAAAATAACAACATACCTGTTTTCCAACCTTGGAATTAATGTGATGGAATTTTTCTTTTTTTTTTTAAATTATGATACGCTACAATATATTATTTTGTAATGTTAAAGACTAGAAAATAACTTCAGAACTATCAAAAAAGATTGTATAAGATGTGAAAAAAAAATTTCTTTAATTGATAAGATTGTACAGAATATTATCGAAAATTCTAGTCTTTTTCAAAGAAGATTAGGACTTTTAGAAGTAAATCTACATATCAAAAAAAGTTTAAAGTTTGTAACTGTTTTTGAATGTTTATAATTCTAATAAGCTTTTCTCAAATATACTCTATTTTTTATTCTATTTCCTAATCTTGCATTGTACTTTAAAATCTTCTACACTATATTTCGAATCATTAAGAAATCGTTTGAAATGTTTAAAACCCTTTTTTTTTTATCATTTGCTCACAAAGTGCATTTTTCAAAATAAAAAATCATTTGAAATTTTCACACGAATATTCAAAAAATTCTTTTTTTAATCCTTTCAAACCTGCTATGACCTGTAATCTTTAAAAATGATTCAAATTCTTTAACAATTTATTTTGAAATCTTTTTTCATACTCACTTAAAATTAATTTTTCGAAATAAAATATTACTTTAATTTTTCCTTAGAACCTAAGCAATTTTTTTTCGATTTTGTTGAACCTTACTAAATTCTTTAAAACTCTGTAAAAGTTTTAATGATTTTTTAATCGTCTCAAAGATGTAAACATCTCTTGTACTTGCTGAAATGTTATCAAAAATTATGTACTAATGTAAAATTGAAACATTTTATTTGAAATTGTTTAACACTTTTTTTTAATCTTAGGAAATAATTAAAAATGTTTTCAAATGTTTTTCAATTTTGTCTTAGAATTTATTACCAAAGAATCCTTAAAAACACCTCCATGAATCTCATAAGAACATTTCTTTTCATTCTCTTCACACCCTGACAAATTTAATTTACCTAAATAATGTAGAAATTTGTCTCAAAGTCTTTCATATTCTTTTTCCACACATTCTGAAATCTTCGAAACCTAATATTATTCTTTTAAAATAAAACCTGAACCATTTAAAAATTTCCCAGAAATCTTTAAAAAAGAAAAATCTAAAAACTGCCATGATCATTAAAAATCCTTTTTTCAAATTCTTAAAAAAAATTTCTCCTCATAATTTGATTTTTCTTATTCCTTTAAAAATGTAAGAAAGTTTACAAATTATACTGTGGTACTGAAATGTTAAGAATAGAATTATATCCCTTCACAGGGAAAATTAAAGTAATTTCTTATTTACAAAAATTAATTTTAAGAGATTTTGAAAGAAGGTTTGAAATGAAATTGTAGAAGAATTTAAATAAATTTTAAAGATTAGAAGATTCGAATTAGAAGATTAGAAGATTTAAAAAATAAACTTTAAATGTTTTAAAGCAATTTCGAAAGGTGTCAAGAGCCTAACAAATTTTCTTAAAAATTCTTGGGAAAATCTAGAAGAATATAAGGAAATTTGTTTTACATTTTAAACGACTTGCGAACACTTTAAGAAAAATTCAAGTCAGTTAAAAATGTTTTTAAGAATTTAAGACGTTTTAAATAGATTAAAAATATTAAAAACCTTACAAAAATGTCCGAAAATTTATTAAATATTTATTGATTTACTTCAAACTGCTGAAAGTCCTAATCTTCTGTAAAAAAGACTCGAATTTTTGACAATATTTTGTACAATCTTATCAATTAAAAAAATTTTCTTTCACATCATATACAATCTTTTTTGATGCTTCTGAACTTATATTCTTGTTCTGAATTCTCCGAAATTAATTCCAACTCAAACTTCAGTGTTCAAAAACACTGTAACAAACAAAGACTTATTTTTAATTTTTATGTCATATTATTAATAATATCATTTTCTAGTCGTCATGCTTTTGAAGAAAAAGTAAACTAGTGATTTTGAATTATTATTTACATCAGGTAACTTTAATATTTGTATACTTCATTCACAAAAAGACTGTTTTTTATCTAGAATATGTTTAGTATTTTGCAAATATAATAAAAAAATGGTTTTTTAATAGCGATGGAGGTAGGAGTAAAAAACAAATGTTACGTTCTGTTACATGTTTGGGGGGGGGGGGGGGGGGGGGGGGGGGGGTAGAAAATAATGTTACCTAATTTGTGAACGCTCCCTCAATAAGTTTATTTAAAATTATATTTTAATTGATGTTTTAATTTATCAAAAAAATATCTTTATGTAATACATATATGTAAATAAATAAAATGCATTTAATTTAAAAATCATATTGATTATTGATATACATTATTTTCGATGCGTATAATTCTTAGACTGACCTAGACGTTTTCTAGATGCGCAATAGACCTTCCCAAATGCACACTATACGATACCTAGATGCGCACTAGACGCTTTATTGATGCCCACTAGACGCCTCCTAGATTCTATCTAGACGTTCCCTACTTGCGCACTAGATGCTTTCTAGGTGCCCACTAGATGCTTCTTAGATGTCCACTTGACGTTCCGTAGATGCGTACTAGACACGCGCTAAACACAGGTATACATATTAACAGGGTCGGCTTAAGGAGAGTTTACAGCTTTACTGCTGACCTCATAAAAAAGGGACAGAGAACGACGACCCTTTTGAGCCTAGGAATCGTGTAGTATAATCTAGCAAAGGCTCAAGTCTAGATCTATCAATGAAATCTAAAAATCGTCTAGATTTCGGGTAGGGAAGTTGATAATTCATTCTCGTCTTTTTTGTATTGGCAATTCAACGTTTTATTCAAAAATATGTATTTTTTCGTTTAATGCAACTTTCTCTCATTTGATATTAAAATATTTTCTTGATGAAACTTATCAATGAAATAGTTTAGAAATTTAATTATTTGAAAATAGAAGTGTTTGAAATTGAACATTTTTATTGTCAGAAACTCTATAAATTGAAAAAATGTCGACTTAAATATTACAAATAAAATAATTTCATTGGAAAAGTGTTTATATTGTATGATTTATAATTTACAGCGTTCAAAATTAAACAATCTGATTTTTTATCGTAGAATCTCGAAATGTAACGATTTCAAATCAAATTTTCGAAAATAGTTTAATTTCAAAACACAGAATGTTCTACCATGAAATGTTGAATATTAAATGAATCCAAACTTTAATTTTACAAAATTAAAACTTATTGAGTATTCTAACATTACGCAATACTCAAGTCAGTAACGTCGAAATCTATAAGGTCTTACCGCTTGGCGGAATGCTAAGCATTGATTACATAGGAGTCTGATTAAAATTAATGTTTGTAGATGAAAGTTAGTGAAAAATCGTGATATGGCTTTGCTTTTTAGAAAGATAAACCATTTCTTTAATTAGGTATTGTTAACAATTAGGGAAGTGTGCAATTTGGACAATCCACCAAGGAAAAAGATAATGTGCCGTGATTGAGGTTAGGTGCATTGTTGTGATAGTTGGTCAACATTTTTAAATTTTGGTGGTGCGTTAAAGTGATTTGTTCAAAGATCTCAAGCGATTATTTTTGCACTTCGCAAGATACAAGGAAAAAATCAAAATGATCAAAGACTGTGATCCTGCTTAGAAATCCTGTAAAACTTGTTGATAATACTTCAACACTTCCGAATTTTTTTTAAACCCCTTCATCTTCTTTAATCATTTTAAATCTTTCGAAGTTTTTGGAAATTAAATTAAATTAAGTCAAATCTCTTAAAATCCTTTAAACTTTCCTAAATTTCTTTAAATCTCTTAAAAATCCTTAAAATCTTTGAATTTTTTCAAATTTTTAAAAATATTTTAAAATAACTTTTTAAAAACACGCTTGGCATTCTTTAAAATCATTAAAAGTGTCTTAAAATCTTATAAAATAACTTCTAAATCCTTCAAAGTTTTCGAATTATTTTTTAATCTTTTAAAAAAGAACCTCAAGTCCCGCCAAGACCCTAGTAATTCCTTAAAATCACTTGAATTCTTAGAAATCCTAATTTCCAAGATTGCACAAAGATTTCAATGATTTCGGATAGATTTAAAAGATTTTAATGATTTAAAAAAAAAATCACAATGATTGCAATAATTGCAAAAGTTTTACCGAATATTTCAAAAATATTTCAAACACTTCACAAAGATTTTGAAAGAATTCGCAAAGATTTCACAAAATTTTCAAAAGATTTCAAAAAAACTTTTATTATTTTACAAAGATTTCAATGATTCCCTAAGAATTTACCAAGTGTTTAAAAGATTTCGTATAGGTGATTTTAAAAGTTTTAAAGGGAAGGTAAACTCAACTTTTCAGCTACCTGGTAATGTTTTACTATTATTTCCTTGTTTATCTAAAAAATCTCCAATAACAGCTAACACAGCCTTAGCCGGGGATGGCCCAGGTGGAAAATCCAACCACAAGACGGCTGCTTCAAATTGACACGAGACACTAAGTAAAAAGGAGTAGTTCTCTCGGGCGAGAGAGAGAAAATTATTTAAAACATTCAGGTTTTCATAAAAGCAAAACTAAAGCCTATTTATTATGATGGAGATATAAAGAAACAAAGTTAGGTTACAATTACGGTGCCGGTTGTCAGGCAACCTCCTGACAACCCTATGAAACCCTATAGTCTAGTTCTAGCTAATTTATTGTCAGGATTCTACCATCCGACAACATCTTGAGAATCTTCAGACGCGCACTCGTCAATTTTGATGGCAGGCTGAGAATATCCTGACAATACTCTGAGAATCTACAGGCTGACTCTAATTAAATATTGCCAGGCTGGGAACCTCCTGATAATCCCCTGAGAATTTCCAGATACGCGGAGAGAGAACACGATTTCGGGAACCCGCGCACCTTGTAGGGAAGATCCACCGGAGACACCGGTGTCCCTTGCTGCGACCTTCACTTTTCTGGGCAAACCCTTTTCCAGGTCGTTTGGAGTGGTAAGTTCGGTCACGCGGCGGTCTCCGTCGATCTCACGCCAGTTTTCGGTCATACTCGCGACAGATTTACGAGTTATCGCGGAATCGGGTCGAAGCGGAAACGGCACTTAAGACGAGTGAGAAAACAACGACTTACTTTTCAGCCACCTGGCTGCTGCAATCCAGTCCCTTTTGTCCATATGACGTCTCTGCTTCCAGGAGAAAAATGCAAGTGGATTATACGTCGCGGGTTATGGCCGTTGCCGCTGGTTCTCAAGCCGACTCTAGGGCAGTGATCCCAGATCTGAAACGAGACGTGGTCCAATACTATGACACGTCTATGTCCGTGTGAATATGGTAGGAGACGATATAAATTCCTGGGTTGCGCGCGCAACCCATTTCTCCTCTTCTGAATTTGAAAACTCGAAGGTGCACGATTGCCTGTTGGAACACTTCGGCGGTTCTATTTATATCTCTATTTGCTTTGAATAAAATGAAGAGATTGGAATTTTAATATTTCCAGATTTCGATGCTGGGCTGGCGTTTCTCATGATTTGAATACTTCGCGCGCCTCTTTAATGCGTGTATT
>NC_046657.1:157181139-157191516 GCF_010883055.1 Belonocnema kinseyi
GAATATTTAACAATTTTGTTGAAAACTCGTTTTTTTCTTTGTTCAATTCAATTTTTTATCACAGCTTTTATCTGGAAATTGAACTATTCCATTTTTGGTTAAACTGTATCCTGTAGATTGTATTAATTAAAACACCAACTATTTGTTACAAAATTAATTTATTTGTTTTCGATTATGTCTTGAAATATTATTTCAGTCTAAAATTTTTTATTTTTAACCCATTCAATTTGAAATTTTTAAATTAAAAACAGAAAATTTCGTTAATTATCAGCAATATTTGACCGTTCCTTTAAAACAATCCATTACAAACAACTGTTAAAAACTACAAATTTGAACAGAATGGTGCGAAATAGAATACCTTGAATTGTTAAATTTGTAATGAGCTGAATATAAAGTTTAAACGCTACAACTTTAATTTAAAAAAAGATTCAGAATTAATTTAAAACTTGAAATTATTTCAAATAATTTGAAACACGATTTAGACTTTTGCAGGTTTAAAAAAATAATAAGCTTTTTGAGAATTGTACAGTATTTAAAAAGAATAACAAAAATTGTTGTGATTGCTAAGAACATTGAAAATGATTTTTTATATTGACAAATAAATTTTAAGTGAGTATTTGAAATCATTTTAAAATTAAAAAAAAGAATCCAGAAGATTTTAAGACAATTTTTTTATTTTACAGTTTCTTTAATTTTAGGAAAAAATATAACTAACAAAATATATCAATTTTCAACCAAAAAGTTTACTTTTTAACAAATTAAATGAATTTCCTATCAAATAATCGGTATTTTAACTAATACAATGTACAGGATAAAGTTTCAACCAAAAATTGAATAGTTCAATTTCCAGATCAAAACGATTAGTTTTTAATCAATCCTAGAATAGTTACATTTTCAGATAAAAAAAATAATTTTTAATCGAAAAAATAAATTTTCAATAAAGTTGTTAAATTTTGAACCAATAACATGAATTTTCGACCAAGAAAATTAATGATCTACAAAGAAAGACAAATTTCAAACAAAATACATGAATTTTCAACGAAATTATTTATTTTAAAGTCAATAAAACGAATTATCTACTATTTGCCCTCAAATTAAATTTTTGTTAAAAATTCTACTTTTTTGTTAAAATTGCATCTTTGGGCGTTAAAAGTCAACAATTTGATAGAAAGTTAAACTACTCGGTCGCCAATTAAAATTTTGGTTGAAAAATCATATTTTTGGGTTAAAAATTCAGCTTTTTTGTAGATGATACTCTTTTTGACTTTAAAATTAAATAATTTTGTTGAAAGTTCATATATTTTGTTGGATTGACCTTGTTTGGTACAAATTTAACCTTTTTGGTTGAAAATATATCATTGTTGGTCAAAAATGCAATTGTTTGGTTGAAATATGAACTGTACATATTCTTAGGCTTAAAAGTCGATTATTTCACTAAGAGTTGAATTACTTTGTAAAAAAATACTGTTATTTTCAACAAGGTTTTATAATTATGGTTAAAAACTTAACTATTTGGTTGAAAGTTTAACTCTTTGATGGAAAACTCATATTTTTCGCTGAAAAAAATCAACTGTTTGTAGATAATACGTTTTATTGACTTTAAAATAAATAATATCGTTAAAAATTCATGTATTTTGTTTGAAATTTGTCTTTTTTTGTAGATTATTAATTTTCTTGGTCGTAAATTCATGTTATTGGTTCAAAATTTAACAGCTTTATTGAAAATTTATTTTCTCGATTAAAAATTTTTTTTTTAATCTGAAAATGTAACTATTCTAGGATTGATTAAAAACTAATCGTTTTGATCTGGAAATTGAACTATTCAATTTTTGGTTGAAACTTTATCCTGTACATTGTATTAGTTAAAATACCAATTATTTGATAGAAAATTAATTTAATTTGTTAAAAATTAAACTTTTTGGTTGAAAATTGATATATTTTGTTAATTATATTTTTTCCTAAAATTAAAAAAACTGTGAAATAAAAAAATTTTCTTAAAATCTTCCGGATTCTTTTTTTTTTAATTTTTAAAATGTTTTCAAATACTCACTTAAAATTTATTTGTCAAAATAAAAAATAATTTGCAATGTTCTTAGCAATCACAACAATTTTTGTTATTCTTTTTAAATACTGTACAATTCTCAGAAAACTTATTATTTTTTTAAACCTGCAAAAGTCTAAATCGTGTTTCAAATTATTTGAAATAATTTCAAGTTTTAAATTAATTCTTAATCTTTTTTTAAATTAAAGTTGTAGCGTTTAAACTTTATATTCAGCTCATTACAAATTTAACAATTCAAGGTATTCTATTTCGAATCATTCTGTTCAAATTTGTAGTTTTTAACAGTTGTTTGTAATGGATTGTTTTAAATGAACGGTCAAATATTGCTGATAATTAACGAAATTTTCTGTTTTTAATTTAAAAATTTCAAATTGTGATAAAAAATTGAATTAAACGAGGAAAAAAAACCGAATTTTGAACGAAATTGTTAAATTTTCAAGGGAAAAGGTGAATTTTTGACCAAGAAGATTAATGTTCTAAAAAAGAAACGATTTTCAAACTTACTCAATATATTCGATTAATTTTTAATCAATCCTATAATAGTTATATTTGCAGATGAAGATAAATAATTTTCAACCTAAAAAATTTATTTTCAATAAAGTTGTTGAAGTGTCAACCAATAACATGAATTTTCAGCCAAGAAAATTAATGATCTATAAAAAAAGACAAATTTCAAACAAAATACATGAATTTTCAACGAAATTATTTAATTTTAAAGTCAAAAAGACGAATTATCTACAGAAAGTTGAATTTTTTAAGTGGAAAATATGAGTTTTGAATCAAAGAGTTAAATTTCCAAAATGATACATTTTCAACCAAAAAGATTAAATTTCTACTAAAAAAAGTCAATTTCAATTTAATAAATTTTGAAATTTTAAAGTCAAAAAGAGTATTATCTACAAAAAGCTGAATTTTTAACCTAATTTAAATGCAAATAGTTGAATTTTCAACTATAATTATGAATCCTTAATAAGAAGTTCAATAATAAAAGTTCAATATTATAACATAATTATAATCGTATAATTAATAATATATATAATAGTATTAATATTTATATAATTTATATTTTATACTTGAAAGTAACGTAACCTCAAAATACACCCATTAAAGAGGCGCGCGAAGTATTCAAATCATGAGAAACGCCAGCCCAGCATCGAAATCTGGAAATATTAAAATCCCAATCTCTTCATTTTATTTCAAAGCAAATAGAGATATAAATAGAACCGCCGAAGTTTTCCGACAGGCAATCGTGCACCTTCGAGTTTTCAAAATCAGAAGAGGAGAAATCGGTTGTGCGCGCAACCCAGGCATTTATATCGTCTCCTACCATATTCACACGGGCATAGACGTGTCATAGCATTGGACCACGTCTCGTTTCAGATCTGGGATCACTGCTCTAGCGTTTCCTGTTCGCTTCCGTCGTCTTGCCGCTGTTTTCCGTCAGACCTTGTCATTGGCAGTACATCCGTCATCTTTAACATGGCTGTCAGCCTCCCCTCTCCGGCCAGAGTGTAGTTGCTCGTTCAGGTGGTGTTGCAGGGTTGGTTGTGTCTGCTACGGTGGTCCATCCAGTGCTGCTACTCGCCAGCGGTCGCCGAACTATTCTTCGTGCTACCCATGGACATAGGAAACACGGGACTAGGCATGCCATCCTAACTTGGTGAGCGGGGTTGAATCCACGGGAGGGGGGAGAATTCCATGAGTGGAGAGAGCCGCCAGCTTACGATGTGGCATTTGATTATGCGCACGAGCATTTTTACCGACAAATTGTGCATGAAAATATAAACATGTGGGCGCTGCCATGTTTGTCGCGGGACATCAAAAGGGGGCGGACCTCCCCCCTCATTGCATCACCCCCGCAATGGCATGCCTAGCCCTTGTTTCCTATGTCCATGGTGCTACCCGTACCTGGAGAAGCGATGCGAACTTGGTGCGTAGTCCCCTTGTATTCAACCCTTTCACCTATGGATTGTGTTCAGGGGCGATCAACGCAATGGGAAGTAGACGGCTGCGTACAATTATGATTATATTTAGTTCGCAAACCAATTGCACGCGCGCTGCTGTCAACAGCGGGTGAACGGGGCGTGGGAAGGTTGACTTTTGAAATCGAAAGCGTTGACGGTCGACTGGCCTTAGAATTTGAAAACTGTCATCTGTGACTAACAACCTGAAAAACTTGTGTTTGCAAATTTTTATTTGTGTATTGCCATACGAAAGATTTAGTGCAAAATTATGGAAATATGATTTAAAAGACATTATAAAATGTTGCTTATCTGTCTTTTGTCTCATATTCTTCAAATTTTGCTTTCAGTCTTTCATTTCCTTTTAATTATAATAAAACGGAAACACATAAAAAACTAAATATACATATACGTGCACTGACGCATGCACATACGATCTAGTTCACAGACCAATTGTACGCGGCGCTAGCTCTGGGTATCTATTGCCGCCTACTTCTTATTGCATTGACCGCCCTTGATTCTGGTGAAAGGCTATGGTGCTGTCTGCTCCGTGTTTACAACTGTCAGACAGTTCCTACCTTTTGTTGTTAGGTTGGACTGGGCGATGTCCGGCATCTCAATTGATCATCGCCGTGGAGATGCCGTCCGGGTCCTCTTCTGGTGCTTTTTTTTCCGGGTTCCCATTTCTACTTTCGTTTAACTATTCTCGCGTTGTTTTTACAATGTCTAAGCTTTCTATTACGTGATGTTCGAGCGCGATTACATTTCAAACATCGTTGGCGATAGATTAATAGTAATTATAATAATAATAGTAAAATAGTACCATACATAATAATAATCAAATTAATTGGAGTCGGCTTGATAGTATTGAGCTTGACACGCGCGCGTGTCTTGTCGTACATGGTTTTGGCTTCGGCGAGACCCTGTGAAGTTTTCCTCTATTTTTCTTAATTAACTCTAAAACTTTCTGTCACGTAAAGTTCATATTATATTATTATTGATGAGGAATACTGAATTTCACATAAACATTGTTTATAATGTTCCCCAATATTAAATTATGATTGAATGATCTAAAGACATAAACTTTTAAACATGTTTATAATGTTTGCCACACTTTTTCTGTACTTTTCTATGGTGAACTTATATTTTCGGAATTCCTAAAAATGTCAAAAACGTTAAATATTTGTCGAGAGCCAAATTAAAAGTTTATTATAATTTCATACATTCATTCGTACGCATGAAAGTACTATAATATAATTCATAAGTTATTGATTGAATTTATTATATTTTTTATCTTTGTGCAGACCAGTCAAGTACAATAGAAATCAACAGAAATTGATGCACAGACACAAATGTCATAAGAATAAATTATTGAAGCAAAACTTTCACTCTCATAAATAAATTTTAGAAATAAATATACATTTATAGAAATTTTATAGGATTAATTATTTTCTCTTCATGAAAAATCATCTCTAAATACACAACAATGTTAATTCGCATTAACCATTTTGTTAGGCACACGTGATAGTTGTTGCTATTAACAATTTACATAGACAAATGCATTATATCCGTGTGTTTTTACAGAAATATTTTTTTCACGAAAACTAACTGCTGAAATAATAATTTTTTTCTGTAAAAACCCACGAATATAACGCAATTGCTTATATAATTTTTTAACAACAATTACTAACATTATTGCTTAACAATATTTTAAATGTAAAATATCATTGTTTTGTATTTACAGTTGAATTTTCAGAATGAGAAAATATTTGATCCCATAAAAGTTCTATAAATGTATTTCTGTTTATAAAATTTGTTTATAACAGTGTGATTTTTACTCCAATAATATATTATTATGATATTTGTGTGTTTGCATCAATTTCTATTTATTTCTGTTTTACTTTACTGGCTTATACGAAGAAAAAAATGAATACATTGGAAAATCCAATTTTTCTAAGTATTTGATAACATAACATTTAGCACAAAGTGCAAGTTGAAATTCGGCCTCAAGGGATTGATGCAGCATTTTATCCCGAGCATTTTTTTTAACTTTGAGGTCAACCAAAAACTACGACCTCTGGCTTAATTTGTCCACGTAAAAATTACATTTTAAAAATTTTTCAAGTCATCTATCTCGTTTTGAGAAGCTTCCAAAGTCGAGGCTTAAAAAAGAGTGCTTCTGGTTTAGTATCCCAAATTTTAAACTCGATGTGGCGTTTTGTGTGATAATAATTTGCGAAATAAAAAAAGTGGCGGTAAGGTAGGAATCTAGTCACGTGACCCACTCATCACATGGCCTTAAAACCTTCTTTTTCGGCACATTTTACATCAGCCCTTCAAGCTTATGCTCGTAGGGCCAGAGGGACAATTCTCACCCTAACAAAAAATGTGACGATTTTGACTTTACACCGTGATATGAAAAACTATAGGAAAATAATTATGGAAATGAATATCATTGAAACATTGAAATACTTATTGCAAAAAGGTATAAGATATGTAATCATAACTCGTCAGTTACATTACACCAACATTATTAAAGAAAGTTTCTTCTAAACATGTAAATAGACAAAAAGTTTATATTCCCAACAAATAAATACTAAAAAATAAAATCAAGAATCCTAAAATATATTTAAAAATAAAATTTGTATACCATACAGCCAACTTCATCCCATATTCATGGATTTTTATATCCTATAATTAGCTATGTGAGTTCGTCAGTTTACAATTTCGTTTAAAATTCCAACGTCATTTTTTATTTTTCGTTTCCACCTTTATAATCATTATAATTGCAACATAAACTGTTAAATGAATAAAAAATTCAAACACTTTCGTCAAAATATTCTTAATTCCTTAGCGCTATATTCAGACTCCCAAAACTTTTTATTTAGCAATAAATATATTTGTTTTATTGATTGTAATCGTTTAACTAGTCGAAAAATACAATTTCGCCCACAATTCAAACGAAGAAAGGTTCAATTTTCTGTAGCTGTCAATAAAAATTCCACTTGAAATAATCGAGTTTATTATTTTGAAACATTTGCTTTTAAGATTAGTATCCATTTGATCGCTGCCTATATGCTCGTCTTACCCTCTCCACTCGACTTCTCCTTACGTCCCTGACTGAGCAAAATCGCTGTGCCGGGCCTTGCCATCGGAGGGCACGGTGCGCTTCAAGCATGTCCCATTTCGACTAAAATGTCGACAATAACGGCAAGCGGGGTGCGATTTGTTATAATTTATATAATGAAACGCTTTAGAATTGAACTTATAACTGATCCCCTTATCTATAAATCTTAAAATTACAATTCACAGAAAATGCTTTCTTGTCCAAAGATAAAAATCTCGTTTTATTTTTTTATTATTGCGTTTATTTTTGGGGTATAAGTGTGTGTTTGTGGGTGTGTGTGTATGCGTGTACGCGGACCTGTAAGTACGCCTGGTTCAATATTTATGTGAATTTTTAATTGATAACGTTACATGATAAATAAAAAAATTATTTGGCGACGTACTTCTATATTTGTGCAATATTATTTATGTTCGTGTTAAATCATATACTTTTAACTTCTTAATACAGTAATACATATTTATTATAGAAATACAAATTTATATATAAATATTCATACAAACTTTATCAAAAATCAATATTTTGTTATATATGAGTAGACGAAAATTCAATAACTGCGGATTTAAGCTTCTCTTCATAATTAATATCTTCAATACAATGCATTTGATCTTTTGTTCCACGTTTTCAAAAATTCTCGGTGAATGTTTTCACCCGTCTGTTCCGAACATAGTCCAAATCCTTTATTTTCATTTAAAAAACTTAAGCCTTCTTAAATATGGTCCAATAAAATATGAATTTTCGAAGTCTTCCTTAAATCAGTACCCAGTACAGCCTTTTTTAAATAACTAATCTGAGTGTTTAAGGCAAAACGATCAACTGTTTTAGTAGAAAAACAATTTTCAACTACTTGATTTATTGCTTTAAAAGCACTTACATAAGGCGCTATCGCCAATTGACCAACATTTTCATAAATCAATGGATCTAAAAGTTTGTCGGCTCCTTTAAGCAATTTTCTGCAAGCGTTGCCTTCAAATATTTTTCCGTGGTAGTTTTTTGCAGTGATATTCAATATTTTTGTCCAAATTAAAGCTTTTTCTAGACTAACTCGTTAAAGATATTAATGTTAATTATGAAGAGAAGGTTAAATCTGCAGTTATTGAATTTTCTTCTACTCATATATGACAAAATATTGATTTTTGATGAAGATTGTATGAATATTTGTATTAAAATTTGTATTTCTATAATAAATATGTAGTACTTTAATAAGAAGTTAAAAGTCTATGATTTAACACGAACATAAATATTATTGCACAAATTAAGAAGTACGTCCCAAATAATTTTTTTATTTATCATGTTACGTTATCAATTTAAAATTCACATAAATATGGAACCAGGCGTACTATCACGTCCTCGTACACGCATAAACGCACTTACGCCCCCCTGCCCCAACAGAGAATCACACACACATATAGAAGCACACAATTATGCCCCACAACTAAAAGCAATAATAACAAAAAAAAACGAGAATTTTAGCTCCGGACAAGAAAACATTTTCTGACAATTGTATTTTTTAGATTTATAGATAAGGGGAGTGGTTAGGATTTCAATTCCAACGGGATTTCATTATATAAATTATAACAAGTCGAACCACGCTTGCCGTTATTGTCGACATTTTAGTCGAAGTGGGACTTCCTTGAAGCGCACCGTGAGGGGCCCCTTTGCCCTAATGAAGCATAAAATATAAAATTTTCTAGTAAAATTTTTGCTTTTGAAAGGCACTTTAAATTTTCGTCAGTTGAGAAAATTATCATATTTTATTTTGGGTCATTAAAAACGACAAAATTATCTCCGAATTTAGTTTTCACATATAATTTTGAAATTTGATCGTGGGTATCATTCATGTTTTTTGGGCAGACAGGGTGAATTTTTCTGCGCATATAATAAAGATTTTTCTTTATATATTTAACATCGGGAACTGTCAAATTGCGTTGTTCCTCTTCTATACATGAATTCATTATTTTTGCAGGTTTCTCGCAAAGATTATCTGCGGCTTTTCGCTTTACACTTCCAAACAACGATTTTTTTTGTAAAAGACGGGTTTCTATCGGAGGGTGACAATGATTTAAATTGCTGTTTTGAACTATTCGCGGCGATTCACCGGAGGTATGTAAAAAAGCTTTTCATTCTTTATCGGCACACTTCCACCTGGACTTCGCGGCGCACAAAAATGTATCAAAAATGAATCCGCAATTATTCACAAGTAAAATTCTTTACCCCTTGTTGACGTCGATTCCGAAATGCTCAGAGGTGCAAAAGACATATTTTTTCTTCAGAAATTTGCTCTCCTCTAAACAAGTAACAGATAACTGACAGAGTTTATGTTTATAAAGGTTCCTGAAAGTCTCAAAAGCTTTACATTTCGAACGCTTTTATTCAAAAAGCAATTATTCTCTTGAGCCGCCCTTACAAACTCATGAACTAAAATATATTAAAACTAAAATATATATTAAATTAAGTTTCTCAAAAAAAATTTAATTCACTGTACGGAAAAATTAAAAGCGAAAAAAATATACATAAAGTTCTCTAGGATCAAGTTTTAATCTACTATAAATTCTAATTAATATTATATAAACACCTAGTCTTTTAAAGCATAATAATGATGATAAATTAAAATAATTATGTGTAATTTATTTTGTTGTATTTAATATAATAATATTGTATGGTTGAAAAAAAACATTAAAATCAATGCCTAGTTAAATGATTAATTTTAAACTGCTGTGGTAAATTAAGCAATTAATGAATTTTACAACTTAATAGTCGAACTACTTTGTTAAAAATGAATTATTTTGTTGCAAACTAATTTTTGAACCTGAAAACTTTAGTATTCCCTACACTTTGGTTTAAAGATGAATTACTTGATTGAAAACTAATTTTTTTAATCTGAAAATTCCACTATTCCATTTTCGGTCGCAAATATAGCTTTTTAATTATAATATTCTTCTAGGCAATTGGGTAAAAATTCATATATTCTATTGAATTGTCAGCAGGCGAATTTCCAACCAAATAAACCGATGCATTTTCAACTATTCTACTGAAAATTCCATAATGCTATCTAGTCAGGGTCAAAACATAAACTCAAATCTGCCATAACTTATGCTTATCTCAATATTTTCTTTGCAAGTTACATATAATTGTGGGTCCGGATGCAATAAGGGCACATAAAATTTTTTCGTGCGAAAACGAAGTCCCCTGGAGGCTTTAGAAAAAATTTTCGAATTTTAATTTTGAAA
>NC_046657.1:157191616-157198089 GCF_010883055.1 Belonocnema kinseyi
TTTGAAAATTAAAATTCGAAAATTTTTTCTAAAGCTTCCAGGGGACTTCGTTTTCGCACGAAAAAATTTTATGTGCCCTTATTGCATCCGGACCCACAATTGGTATCGCAAAAAAGACATAGATTCTGAATATAATATTTCTAAGTTGCTGATTGCAAAACTATAACATTTTTAAGTATGGCATTTCATGCCTGATTAGGACCAAAGTGCGCCACGTTCTCGCTGACTAAGCTCGGCACACTGATCTCGCTCAGTCAGGGACGTGAGGAGAAGTCGAGTGGAGAGGGTAAGACGAGCAGGTAGGCCGCGATCAAATGGAAATCGCCCTTTGAAACATCTGCTTTTAAATTCTAGATTTCAGTTTTTTGTTAGAATTGCATCGGTTAGCAAAACGGGAAACTATTTTCGAAAAGTGGATTCTCATAGACTGGGTTGTCTTAAAAGTTTAACAGTTTTAATTTATTGTGAAAAGCAACCGTCTAGACTTGCGAGCATGAATTGTTTGGCACATAACGTTACATTTCATGATGTTCGGAAATGTCAAAATATATTTTAATTTTTTTTCTACTTTCCTATGGTATTATCATTATACCTTTTAATTTTTTTTAGGCTGGGCGTTTTAATCAAAGAAATAAATTTCCTGTCATTTCCCGGTCCTTATAAATTGTTCACGGTCAATCTAAATAAAAAATCGAACTCTTAAGCTTAAATAATTCTTCATTTGAATTAATAAAATATAAACTGCAAATTAAAGCACTCAAAGTTAAGCTCTTGTATTTCAAACTTTAAAAACTGAAGTTTAAGAAGGTTTCAATTAAACAATTTGTATGCAAACGCTCAATAATGTACAATCCCTGATAGAACTGTTTGAAAAAGAGCTATATTAGAATATTTTTAAAAATATATTAAATATATTTAAACATATATAATAATTAACATATTTAAATATATTAAATATATTTAGGATATTTAAATCAGATAAAAGTAAAACTCAAACTCCTTTTTAACGTCCAATAATCAAGTTGATGTGAAGAATTCCTGAAATAAAATTAAGAATCTAACAACCAAATTTGGAAAACCACCACGAAATGTTCCTATTGCAATCTGAAAGAAAAGGAACATTTTCCTGTTCTTCTTTCCCCCTAAAAAAGAAAAGAAAATTATTCATCTTTAATTTGGACAAATATAAAAAGGAGGAAAGAAAAATGTGAAAGCAACCAAGCAAATCCCCTTCCTTCTGTTCTTTATTTATTTCGTCCTTTTATTCCTACCATTATCAAATCACAATAAAAGACATTTGTAAAAAAATATTCACCAACGTTTCGGTATTCACACAGCACCCTTATCAAGGCAAGAGTGAAAAAATGGCAATGCATTTTTGGACCACCCTAATGTTCCTATTCATCCACAGGTTCTCATTTAAAAAATTTTAATTTCCTGTTTAATCCTGCAGGCAGCAAAAATGTTCAAAAGGTGAAGCAATTAAGTAAAAGGCGAAAAGAGTGAAGTAGGTGAAGCAAGCACTTCAAGTGCGGAAACTGTCTTAAGCCTTCCCAATCAGAAACTCGTAATTATTAATTTTATGTACCCAATGTAGACGTATTTATTCTGCGAAGAGTGAAAATAAATAATTTTTTCCAATTATACTATTTCTTTACAGATAATTACAAATTCAGACATTATTACAGTCTACAGTAAAGCTAGTGATTCACCCTCTACCATCTGCAAGTCACCAAAGAAAAGAGGCTAAGAAAGTACAACGAAGCGTAGATGTTATGGATCCAGGAGTTGTCGGCGTACTTAAAAGTACGAATATTGTAAGTATTAGGAATAATATACAAATATAAATTTGTATAAGTTCCGTCAGATTAGTAAGCATTTTTATGTTTCAGGTACACATAGGATATGAGAAGTAATTAGAGTGGAAAGAATATATATGCCCAATGAACCAAGGAAAATATACGTTAGTCATTCGAAAGCTCTGTTTATTTTTATTTTGGAGAGGATGAGCTTGTGAGCCACAGCATTCGTGGAGTTGAATAGAACAATTTTTTTATATCTCATTGGAACCCTGTGGCTCTGTGCAATTTTGTTCTTGAGGCTGCTCGAAAAATATATCTATTAGAAAGCACTTGATGACAATTAAAATTCAAAATGTTGAAAAAATTGAAGATGGCCGCTTAAATTTTTTTTTCTTCAAAATCATTATTTCTTTGTTTGTCGGTGATAAGTTTGAATGTCTCCATTAAAAGGCTACATTATTGTAATATTTTAAAAAGTTACATCATTTTTATAAATTGAAACAAAATATGAGATACATTTCAAATTTAGTGAAAATTTCGATATCTACTTCCAACCATACACTTTGTAACAATACAATTGCTTTTTCTTTAACATTTAAAGACGTTGAGCGAAAAACATAGAAAATACGAGTTTCTGAGTATTTCAGAAGGCGCCATTTTGCATTTTTCAAACTGATGACTTTAAATATTGTCGCCTAAAAACAAAGAAGTATTGAGTTTGAAAAAAATTGGGCGGCCACCTTGAATTACTTGAATCAGTGTGATTTCTAAAAAATAATTCTACCTTTTGTAATAATTTGACGACATTTTGTTATTAATTGTATAAATTGAGGGATTAAATTGAGGGATCCGTGATTTTATAAATTATGGAAAAAAATTCGTGTAGCCACATTTTTTCAGCATAATCTGAAAACATAATTGTATAGAGTGAAACGATTCCGGTAAAATATAAAAAATAAACTGCATTTGAAGTTTTACCTCAGGTATCAGGTTATTTGTTCTTATGTATACTCTATACGATGCCTGTGTGTGAAGATCGCGGTTTGGCGTGAATCTACTATTAATTAAAATATAAAATAACTAAGCCTAGAAATATAAGATTTGAAAGTATTGCATGATTTATGGAAGATCAGAATGCATGTAGGACAGGATGCAGAGGGACTTTGCATGACTTAAATTATACCATAAAAATGTTTATAGTTTTAGAAATTCTAGTATTACAACTTAAGACCTTTAAGCACATCCTGTTTTCGAAATAGCGATAAATGTAAAAGAAAAGAATTTTTGGAGTTTGAAGTTTAGTATTGAGGGTTCTCACGATTTAGGGACATATTGATAGTATAGTGTGGCACAGGGCTGATCCTTGCGGATGTTTGGGACTTTTGGGTTTCTGCAAAAAGTTAAAATTTTCGAACTTAATAGTCCGAGATCCCACTGTGTTTTTTCGAAGGTGAGAACTGATCGTGATAAAAGTTAGTGTAAATGAAAGCTGACACGTAGGCGGTTAAGAAACTGCCCACCTGCCAGTTCCAAGTCGGTCATAGGTGCGATAAAATTGGACTTTTATCGGCAAATTTAATCAATAATCACCTGGTATGTCTGAACGCAATGAAATATGTACCACATTGTAGAGGGCAATTAGTGCTTTCAGAAAATTTGTGACTGCTACCCTCCACATGCTCAAGAACCCTTGGCACACAGGCCTAGAGGGCGTGATTGCAGGTAACTTTCAGGGTATGCTAAGCAACGCAATAAGAGAAAAACTAAATAAAAGGTGAAAGTCCTCTGTACTCGAAGAACTCTGCTGCCAAGGCTTAAGGTAACAGAAACATGCCGCAGACGTATTTCTTTGCCGAATTTATTTGCTTTCGCTGTAATATTGTAGACGGGAGGCTACCGTAAGAAGAGGCTTCATCTTCGTTGCGGGCGAAGTCTGCCGGGTGGGTGCGGTGCGGCCGGGAAGGCGACTAAGCCTCATTGGAAACTGTAAAAGGATCCATTTGTCGAAATTCCCTCAGTAGGCGGCAAACATTTGTGAATGGATAGGCCCTTTTTAACAATACCATCATGCTGTGAGCATACAGTAGCAAAGTTATTTAATGGGACTCGAGGCACGTTTGTAAATTTGATACTGAAAGGAAAGTCGACATTTGGCCTCGGAATGCTTATTTTTAACTATTCAGTTACAGTGTGATGATAGTGACTGATACTGACTGATGAATTGCTGACATTAAAGCAAATTAATTATTAATAGATATCATTACTGTTTATAATTTTTTCATCCTGAAGTAATGCTACATAATTATAACGCAAGCACTTTATAATATATAACGGATTAAATTTTATTCACAATTGTATGTGCAAATACACTTATACGTATTTACGTTCGCATTTCAAGATTTTTAAAATTTGTAAACAGTTTTTCATACAAGCAAATAAAAATAAAATATCGCTGCGCTGAACAAATTCTGAATATTTATGTATACATACATAATAAAGATATACAAACATGCATACATATATGCATACTTACATAGATTAGACATGAGTTTTTATTTCGTAAATTCATTATTTTAAATCGAGGTCAAGTATCATTTAGGATGTCTAGTGACCTTGAAATCCTTCAAACCAGGAAAATTCCTTGAATTTGTATTTCTTTGATTTATCAAGATATAATTTATCTTCTGTTCATCATAGAATAAACATAGAGATTTCAGAGCACTTTTTGTAAACTGCACTATTCATTTCATAGGTTGCAATGAACAGGCTTTAATATTGTGAACAACCTCCTAAGTTTTCAATTTCTTCTTTGCTGAAATAAAATGTTAAAGTGTACATTTTTTTATATTCAAGTTACAAATTATAAACATTTTTGGGTCAGAATTTCGATTTTGATTCAGTTTCAGAATTCTAATGAATCTTGGTTCTTAGTTTGCACCAGATTTTAAAAGGTTACAAAATATTGAAAGGCATTTCAACTTTTCAAAACGATATCATGGATATCGAAGACCTCAAAAATGCCCGCACACCAGATTTTGAAGATTTCACAAACATTTTTAACGATTTCAAAAGGTTCCACATAAATTTAGAAGATTTCAAATTATTTCGCCTAAATTTCCAAAACATTTCAAACATTTCATAAAGATTCCAAGGAATTTAAAGATTTTAAAATTTTGTATACGATTTTTTTATACAAGCAAATAAAAGAAAAATGTCGCTTCCCTAAATAAATTCTTAATATTTATGTATGTTATATTCTAAAATTAATGAATGTGCACAGGAGTAGTAGGATCTCCAAGAGAGGTTTCTTTCAAAGCGTGTTCTAAGTATTTCGATTGTGAGTAATAAATATGACAGCGTGAGATTCGAGATGCGACATGCGAGTGCTCTACGGCTTTTCAAGATGTGTATAATAATTAAAAACACGGCATAATTAGGCATCGCTGCTACACCTAATGAATAGATTAATGGGTTTTACGAAGAATAAGCTATCTAACTTCATTTAGATAAGTTTTTCAGGAGGAATTAATAACGTGTTCTTTTGTGACACATTTCAAACGAATTAAAAACTCCAGCATTTGATATTACAGTTTATAATGTAATTTAGGCTCCTATAACTTTCAGAACAAGACATTTAAAAATATTTTCATTTATTCTAACACTTCTTCGTGTTTACTAAATTGCATACAAAATAAAATTAGCCTAATTTTTAGCGGTAACGAAAAGATAGCTCATTCTTCGTAAAAACCATCGATATATGAACCGATTCGCACTCCTAGTCAGAAGTACATACATTCCCCTCTGCATTATCATCTTCGTCATCAGATTCATCTGAATCAGGAGATGTAACACGCAGAACATCTTCCACAGTTAAGGGCGTTGGTTCTCCTTTGAACCAAAGCGGTCGTAATCTGTTATCATGCAATTCCCAACCATGCATTTTCTGATCGGTAAATGCACACGTGTCAAGCGTTTCATTCTTCCACATTGAAGAAACGTAAATTTTTCTTAATATTTTCTGTTACAGTGACTTCCAGCAAAGTGGAATGAGGCTGGAATCGAAACTTTTGACCTTTTTCAACGATTTTTCAGCATCGTTTTTAGTTGAGTATAACTTGCCAAAAATTTCGACCCTTGCAACATTCTCACGCTTGCAGTTTTTTACATTATACATTTGGGAAGTAAGCTCCTGCAGCGCATCCATCCTTTCCTCATTATGGAGATCCAAGAAATTATGGAGAGACGCGAAAACGTTTTGGAAGGTGTCACTTTTTTGCAGCAACTTGAAAGGTGCCACCTTACCTTTTCGATGAAAAGCTGCTGTATAATCACAGCCTGTAAAGCCATGGAAAGTAGGCAGGGCATTACACAGATTTGATCCCAATTTTCCAGCTAATTCCGTACAATTTACGGATTCTAGGTCGCTTCTTTTTGAAGAAGCGGTGGCCATCCAGATATCTAAATTGGGAAATTTATGCATGTTGCCCAATAAAACGACTAAAACATCTATGTCATTTTCTTTTACCATTACTTTTCAGGATGCAGAACTCGATCTTGCAATCGCACCGGCGTGGTACAGTCTGTCAAGTTAAAGCGTGGGTGGCTTTACTCGCAGTCGGTAAGGTGTATCGACATGATTTTGGTGTCAAAATATTAAGAAGAGCTCCCTCT
>NC_046657.1:157198189-157212002 GCF_010883055.1 Belonocnema kinseyi
GAGGGAGCTCTTCTTAATATTTTGACACCAAAATCATGTCGATACACCTTACCGACTGCGAGTAAAGCCACCCACGCTTTAACTTGACAGACTGTAAATTATACGCGTGTCTGCTTCCTCGTGATGACATTCGTATTCGGGTGCCTGGGTTTTCAGTATACTACCGTTCACGCATTCGTACACAAAACACGTAACAAAATAGTTCAAATTTGATCTAAGTAGCTTATTTTGTAACAAAACAACAAGATCAAATTTGAAAGAAATAGTTCAATTTTCCTTTAAGAATATTAGTGTTTTACCAAAAGCGCAATTTTATAACAAAATACATGTATTGAAAAAAAAAGAAATTGTCAAATTGTCAATTGTCAACTAATTATCTTAAAACATTTGAATTTTTAAGTCAGAAATACGATTTTTTAACAGAAAATGAAATTTCTTATGAAATAGTTAGATTTTCACTAGAATATTGTAAATTTTAACCTAATTTGTAGAATTGTCAATGAAAAATATACATTTTGAACAAAAAGTTCATTTTTAATGAGATAGTTCAAGTTTTTACCAAATTGTTAAATTTTTAAGTAAAAAGACGATTTTCATAAGAAACAATGCAATGTCAAACTAAAATGATAAATATTCAACAAAATCATTTTTTTAAACTGTTTCAAATTTACACAAAGTAGTTGATTTTATAGCCAAAAAATATAAATAATTTAAGTAAAAAGAAATTAATAAAGAACTAGGAGGATATACAGAAAAATTGCATCATCCCAGGAGCTTTAGAAGAGCGCAGACTCCGAGGTCTCCCACTATACGTTTTCCCATGTATCGTGGGAGACTAGAGAAGGGCAAGTCCTATAAAAAGGGCCGCACAAGCTAAAAAGTCAGTTGAATTCTGCGAGGCAATTCGCAGAAGATATCCTTAGGAGAGAGTCTCTCTCTTTTAAGTTGATACCTAATAGATTTGGGAGAAATCTCATCTCTATTATTTTTCTTAGGCAAGCGTAGCATACTTGAGGAGAGGACGAGTGAATATTCGCTCGCACCCTGTTAGTAAAGCGGCTACCTTTCGTGTGTTTTCTGTGACGTTGAAACGTTGAATTTCAACTTTCTTTTATTTCAAGGCGATTTTTGTGTGCGATTCTACAAAATTAAATATCTGAGGCAGTGACCTTCTTTTAAATTAAAAGACGGAAAAATAAAATGATAGGTTTTGATTACCAGAAATAAATGGTAATAAATTATTTTTTCTAAAGCATACCGTAAGAATATAGTTCACTAGGTCAGTAGGGCTAGTTTCCTCAAGTAATTAACCATTTTTAACAGGTGTACTGTTATTATAGGAGTGATTCCTTCTAGAAAATAAGTTTGAAATTCTGAGAATTTTTCGATTGAGATTTGAATATAAAGAGATAGCTCTAGTAGCATTTTACATCTAAGATTTTTTAAAATTATATTGAGCCTAAAAGGTTGGATGAGTAAGACTGTGTCTTAGAATTATAATTTCTAGGGAGATTCCCATTTCTTACCAAAGATTAAAATAAAATTAGCCAGGGCAAATAAAGATAATGTACTTAATTTAGAGTAGGGATTTTTGAATAAATTGATGTTCATTGAAATCTTACACTTTTACTCCGTGAAGAAAGATAAGCAAAAGTGTTTCTAATGACGTTACCTATGAACAATATACGATCATTAGTGAATGTGAAGGAAGAATAACGGTAGTAACCGAAACAAAAATCTTTTTTCGCGAAAATTGTACAATCGTTGACGAATTAAATCAGCATTTCACATTTGAAAGTGAATCTGAATTCGCCTTCACGGGCAGATACGTCGCTCGTAGAAATATAAAACAAAGAATAGTGCTATTAAGTGAAATTTTTAACTACGAATTCAATAGGAGATACACTATTACAAAATCGTGGTTTGAGTAAACTTTAAATAAAAATGCAATTGAAAGACTCGAAAAAAGACAATAAAGACTTTAAAATACGATTTAGAATACGCGTGTGAAAAATTGAAAACTGTCAAAACAAAGACTTTAATAAAGAAGAGTGTAAGGTGAAATTGGTAGTGTAGTGAATCTTCTTTCTCTCTCTCGCATAAGAGAAGAACAAAGAAATACAGTTAAAAGTGGCAATTCCGGAAAATTTGTCCACAACACGAGAAAACATGAGTCGTTCAAGCACCCGATTAGCCAGACTCACAACCTTACCTTGAGCCTTGGCAGGCAGAATTTTTCGTGCACACTCTGAAAGTTACCTGCAATCACACCCTTTAGGCCTGTCTGCCAGGGGTTCTTGAGCAGGTGGAGGGTGGCAGTCACACATTTTCTAAAAGCACTAATTGCCCCCTACAATGTGGTACAGATTTCATTGCGTTTAGACATACCAGGTGATTATTGATTAAATCTGCCGATAAAAGTCCAATTTTATCGCACCTATGACCGACTTGGAAACTGGCAGACGGGCAGTTTCTCAATCGCCTACAAGTCAGTTTTAATTTATACTAACTTTTATCACGATCAGTTCTCACCTTCGAAAAAACGCAGTGGGATCTCGGACTATAAAGTCCTGGGGCCTTGGGGAATCTCAAGTGCGGAAGGGGTCACATAAAAAGCTGCGTGGCCGAACCAGCCTCCGACGTTGACAGCATCGGTACTCAGAAATCTTCCTCAGAGGGGCTGGAGTAATCACTTCTTCCCTTTGGAGAGATCAGATACTTTTCGATAGACAAAGTAATTTGATGTACGCTCTTTTCGAAAAAGATATAGTTTCGCTTCAACTTCAAACCAGTAGAATCTGTAAAGTTAATATACGCGTGAACCGCGGCCAAGGCATTTTCGAATAATGGTTTTTATAAAATTAAAAATAAATTGAAATTAAAGTTAAATTCCTGTTTGATTATTTATTAATAATTTAGCACCCTTTCACTTTCTGAGGTTTTAACATTTAATTGTCAGATACCTGTTTAAAATGATAGATTTATTTCAGATCGACCCTAGAGTACGTTACATGTGATTGGCTAAAGCGTCCCACAGTGGAGACTGGTCGAACCTGATGATGAATCAAGTCTTAGAAAAAAAATCCGGTAGGGGTTTCTTCAATATAGAGTTTGTCACAAGAAAAAGGGATTTTATATACTCCCGGATCACTGAGGCCTCCAGTCCATGCACCAGAAAATAGAAAAATACGTTCAAATTCAAACGTAGCAGCAGACGATCGTAAAGAGGATGAAAAAAATAAGTGTGGATACACCATATAACTTTTAAAAGTGTTCAAAGAACTTCCAGAAAAACTGTATTGCTTTGTTTTTAATATCATGATGAATTACCTGATAAAAGAATCTGAATCTGATGTCGGCTAATACAGTCGAATGAAATACAAGATACACATTATAAGAGAATTAAAAAAGTTCTTAAAATTCATGGGAAAATTTGAAATAATTCTTTTATAATGAATTCTAAGAAAAAATTTAAAAAAAGATCACAAAATTTTTTAATTATTTCCTAAAATTGTTGAAACGTGTGTAAAAGATTTTTAAGCAAAATTTTGCAATTTTCCCATATAACATAATTGTAGACAAAATTTGAAAAAGTTGAAGAGATGTTCAGATGTTTTGAAACGAATTAAAAATAAATGAAAGTTGTTAAGATTTTGTAAAGAATTTTGTAAAAGGTTTCACAAAAAAGAAAAATAATGTTTAGGTTCCTAGAAAAAATGAAAGTAATTTTTTATTTCGAAAAATTAATTTTAATAGATTATTTAAACATATTTTAAAACATTTCAAAAAATGTCAGAAATGTTCATGGAAGAATTTCAAAGATTTTAAGGCAATTAAAAAAAATTAAAGATTTAAAAAAAAAGTCTTTTTTAATATTCACGTCAAAAATTTTAATCCTTTTTTTGAACAAGGAAGTTTAATAGAACATTTAAAAATATTTTTAAACATATCAATATCAAACAATTTCCCAAAATTTCGCATGAGCGTAGAATATTTTAAAGTAAAGTATTTTAATTTAATAAGATTAAGAAAAACATAATTAAATAAAATGGAGGTAATTCAAGAAATATTTGGAAGAGTTGACGAGATTTAAATAGAATTTGAAATATGAGAAAAATTTTAGAAATGTAGATTTTTTTAAATTTCAAAAATGAATTTTAGGAGCTTTATATAATTTCGAAAGGTTTCACGAGAATGAACACACTTTCTTAAAATTCCTGGGAAAATTGAGAAGATTTTAAAGCAATTTTCTTACATTTTGGATGATTTTTTAAATTTTTGATAAAAATTAGTCAGTTAAAAATATTTTCAGAAATTTAAGACCTCGTAAATAGATTAGAAATGTTTAAAAACTTGCAAACATTTCCAAAAATGTATCAAATATTTCTGGACATCTTCCTCGCTTCTAAAAGTTCTAAATATTTTTTAAACATACTACATTTTTGCCTACTATTCGGTACAATTGTATAAAATGAAAATTTTTCTTTAAAATCTTCTAAATTCTTTTCTTATACATCTGAAACATTCAATAATCGTTTTAAATTTTTTCAAGAATCTTATAAACATAGTATAATTATGTAAATTTTAATGCAAACGGACAATACTTATTTTTTGCTTTTCGATTGTAGGCATTTAATTTCAACTGGAATTAAAGTGTTCGAAAACTTTTAATAAATAAATACTTATTTTAATTGCTGCTTCAAAATATTGTTTTATTTATTTCTAGACAATTCTTTATCTTTACAAACTTATTTTTAGAATAGTTCTATTATATTTTAAAGATAATATAAAAGTCTTACATCGGGAACGGGTAAGAAAAGTCGAAAATAATATTACCTAATATGTGAACACTTCGCATAGTCTTATCATTCCTTGTTAAACACACTAATGATAAATATTATAAGGACAACAATGCATTTTGCACAAATAATCAATTAAAAATTAAATTAGCGTAAGGAAAACTTTGGAGTTCCAACTTCATCAAAATTGGAGTTTCAAGATCCCAAATCCGCGCCGATCTGTCCGGCATAAAACGTAAAAGCAAAATGTCGTATTTGTCACTTTTTAAAAAATAACCTCACATAATTAATGTTGTATTGTGTTGCTTTGCAGAAAAGTAATTTAAAATTGTATAAGAATTGAATTGATTTAGAATTACTAATTTTTAGAATTCCGGAATTGGCGTCAGTGAAAGGATTACCCTTCCTGTAAATATAATGATATTACTAATTAAACTATATCTAAATTTCGAGTCTAAATTCAATTTTAATAGCAAGCTCAATTATCTCAACTTAAACTGTTCAGGACTAGAAATATAATAAAATAATCTTGCAATTTAGGCTTAACAAACAGTTGTACAAGTAGCACTTATATTCAGTGTAATATAATACATTTTTGTCAATTAATTTAGACATTTGGAGTTGTCAGAATTTAAAATTTGCGCCCCGATCTGTCGGGCGAAAGCGTAAAAGTAAAGTGGTTCTCTAGGCTATCATTGAATTTGACCGTAATTGCCAGCGTATGGCTGTCAATCAACCCAGTTATACCTAGGAACATTTTCTCCATGGCGTCAGCATCTAACAGTTCGTACCTCTACAAAGCGCTAGCGAAAAACGCTTATTGAGTTCCCAAATCACCTCCGTGTAGATATAGCTTAAGTAAAGTCACTGAAAAAGTATGCTTTGATGGAGGCCACCGAAGAGAGCCGGGAAAACTTGAATAAGAAATGGGATGACAGTTTCACGACAGAGATTAAATCAGCTAAAAAAGAAATTAAACCTGCAAAGGAGGAAGAACAAAGGAAATTTAAGAAATGCAACTTGCGAAATTAAAAGGAGAGCAGGAAATGATTTTTTCATATACATGATGCATATGAAAAAATCGCAAAATTCAGAGATCCGAGTGGGCACAAAGTTTGGCGATGTCTTTACCACATCGTTACGACATATTTACGACAACTTTACGACATCCTATGCCCATGTCGTTAAGGTGTCTTTACGATATCGTAAATAAGTCATATGATCTGACGATGTCTTTACGATATCATAAAGACACTGAAACGACATGGACATAGAATGTCGTAAAGATGTCGTAACGATATCGTAAGGACGTCGCCAAATTTTGTGCACTCTGGGATACATTGTCAATAGGAAACCTTTTTTTTGTACCTAGAACTGAGGATAAATGCATTCATATCCCGCACTAGTGGCGAAAGTGGCGTCTATAATGGCTCCGCACTATCTTGTAATTTTTATTGTGGGCAGCGGGGAGCATCAGTAGGCAAGCTTGAAATACCGAACAGGGGGCAATCCAGATTACGCCGCTGGTAACAGATCCTTCCGCAGTTATTCGGAATTGGTCTACCTTTAATACGGAAAAATGACAAATGATATGATGAGTTAATTCTTGAATAGGAAGACAATGGAGACGTCATCTGTCACTGAAGGACAATGTAACCTGCACATGCATAAGGGCATACCAACCCTAACCAAGTAAAAAAAATTATGTATTCGGAAATGATATTATGCCGTCTCCCTATTTTTTCGTCGAACCACAATTTTTTGATGTTCTAAAATTGTATATAAGGTAAATTGGCTTTTGTTTTCATAATAACTTTATTCAACCACAATGTTAATTTTTGTAAATTAGCTAACTTTTTGACATTTCTGTATTCGGTACAATTTGCCTGAGGATGACCTAAAGATTAAGGTCGAAACGTCAAAAAATGTAAAAGAATTTATTTCGATTAACATATTGACTCGGATTATTCCTTGTCTTTTTCTTCCAAACTTGATCGTCAGACTGGAAAAATTGAACTAATGTTCATATTAAATTACCTAACCAAGTTGGACGGAGGAAAAGTGGACGCCATATTACGTAAGTAATAATAATGAGGTTGTGATATGTATCAATGAATTTAAACATAAATCCACGACAGAATGTTGAATGTGTATTAAATTTATTTGTAATTTATATAAGCAAATGCATTTCTAGAGTGGAGAAACTAAAGTAGGTGATTTTGAAGGTAATCAGTGCGAAGCTGAATAATGTGCAAAAACCGAAGAAGGAGATAGAAAATTGGACACGAGGTTATTTTGAACCACGATTTTCTTATTCCCTAAAAGATCTTGCTGTGTTCAAAAGTATTTGTATTTATAAATAATATTGAATTTACTGAATTTAAACCAGTAGCAAATCTAGTATAATGTTTTATTCCTATAATCCACATGGCGCTGAAGATGTACGAAACTTTTTTTGCAAATGTTCACAATGCATGGATATAAAAAAGGCTACAACATCCCGTTATTTTTTCGTTTGCTACCTAAGATATTTAAAAATATGCCGGAATGTGAAGCAGTAGCTGCATTTTGAAATTATATTGTAGATAATTACTTGAATGTCGACAAACACATGCGAATCATTACACTCGCGATTCAATGCATGTTTTTATTCCTCACATCCTCATCCAACATTCGCGAAAATCAAATTCCTGAAAAAGGAATTAATGAAACAGTCGCAACCTGACGTGCGGAAAAGGCAAAATTATTAGTAACATTGTTAAATTGAACACGGATACAATTACATAAAAGGAGTTTGTAATTTCGGTATATTCTCGTTTTCTTTACGTGCCAAAACTATGAAATTAAAATGTTAGTAGCATTGTTCAAGGTGAAGACAATTTGTTTATTTTTAAGTAGATATTGCACAAAAATAGTGTGAATTTCAATATTTCCTTAAACTTTAAGTAATATACGAAACGCCCAACGATTTAAAATTCTTTTAGGCTCATTTCGAAGCAATTTCTCCACAGTGTCACAACAGCTTACAAGCGTACGAGTACATGTTTCATATGTATACAAAAATAATTATTTAGCCACAGAGCACATAACATTTTTTCAACATTTTTTGTTACAACTTTATGTTTTTGTACTGAGATAAGAAATTTCCCACGATATATTCTCATGAGTTGTGTAAAAATTCACTCGCAAGTTTTGAGCGCGCCTAGAGCTCGCGACGGTGGAAGCTCGCGCTCGATAATAGGTTACCTCGCACTTCGCGCTCGGATATTTATTCTTTGCATTTGGAGTGCTTGAAAAAAACTTTATCTAAAAGATCTCTTTTAGACGGCAGTATTTATATGCGTCTTCATATTCTTAATTGTCTACTTAATTAAGTATATAGGGTTCGTTATAAAAGTAATGCGCATGGGTTCCGGAAAAAAATTTATTTATCTCACTGGTACAAAAGCTTCAAAAATCTTCAAAGTAGTCTCCCTTGGACGAGATACACTTGTGTAGGCGTGATTTCCATGCCTCGAAAACGGCCGCAAACTCCTCGGCCAGAATGGCCTTCAAAAATGATGTAACATGGGCTTTGAGGTTGACCAAAGTCCCCCAATGGTGGCCCTTAAGGTCTTGCTTCAAGCGGGGGAATAAGAAAAAGTCACACGGAGCCAGGTCCGGGCTGTAGGTCACTTTCTATCAATTCCAACAATTCTTGACAGCGCAAAACTCGGAGGTCCTTTTGTTCTTGAGTGAGCACTTTTGGTACCAAGCTTTGCGCACACCTTTCCCATCACCAAATCTTGCGTTATTATCCCGTGCACTGCGAATGTACTAATGTCTAGGGTGTCTGCGATCTGTCTGATACCTAATCGACGATCGGTGTCCAAAAATTTCTGCACACGCTCCACGTTAGCGTCAGTTGGCGCGGTTGTTGGTCGTCCGGAGCGTTGTTCGTCGGCGATGTGACACTTCGTATGACTATAAGTAAGGAAATAAAAAAGTGTCGATAAGAGGAATCTGGTAACGGGACACACTCGTCACATGGCCTTAATGCTCCTAAACCAGCCGGAAATTATTTAAAATATGTTGAATTTTTTTAAATACCTCTTGACCGGAGAAAATTAGTTCGCAAGCTCGGCGCTATTTACCTTTAGGGCCGACTTGCTACAACATGCATGGTGAAAATGAGAAAAGGGATATTTTCTAACAGTTTTACTGTGCTTTTATTTTTTTTCTCCAGACGAGTAAATTTAAATAGTTTTAGCATATTTTAAGAAAAAATAAATGATAAAATAGCGTAAAGATTCACAAATATATAAAATTGAAGAAATTTAAAAGGGCGAGAAATTAAAGAAAAAAATTTAATTGGTAAAAATTTTAATATTGTTACTGTTATTCACTTAATTAACATTTATCTGCAAACTTTACAGAATTTGTTCAAAATGTGCAATAATGCTTATGATAATAGCAGGATAAATAATACTAAGAAACTAAAAAGTTTTACAACTTATTTCATTACATTTTTTTTTAATTTTACGCCATTTGAAATTTCTTTAATTTTATTTATTTTCAAATGTGTACACGATTTTATCATTTACTTTTCTTCATTCGATGCTAAAACTATTTAACTTCATTCTTTCAGCAAACAATGACGAAAATCATAGTAGAATTACCGAAAAATATCACTTTTCTGATTTTCGAAATGCGTTTGGTAGCAAGTCCGCCCTAGGGACCCTGTAGTGAGAGACGCGGCAAACAAACAGCTGATAGTCTAAGAACCGAGGCCGTTTTTGGCAAGTTATTAGGTAACGATTCTGCCACTATTTTTCTGATTGTTGACAATATACTGATCACCAAATGTGGCTCCTCCAGTGGTAGTCCAGGGGAGAAGGTGTTTAATTACTCATTCGAAGTTGTGAAAAAAAATTAAAATAAGTCATAGGGTAACGGCTTAATCTTTCTGTGTTGAATGGCAAGACAATTAGACAATGTTCCGTACAATTGGCAGAACAATAGGCCGGTGCGAAAGGGGGACAGAACGATCTAGAGGTGTAAAAGAATATGTAATTTTAAAGTTATTCTCTAAAACACAAATTTTTTATATAACATTATACTCATTATTCAAATTTTTTAAATCATATCATTTCAAGCAATTTTCAACAAAAAACATTAAAAATTACTTGAGTTGCATTTATTTATCCCTATTTCGTACTGGAGATAAATAATTTACCTCTGGGAGGAAAATTCGATAAGTGTTGCTGAAACAAAAAGTTAGTCTGAGGTACAAAATTTATAATGATACATTTTCTGTGTGATAATTATTGATGAATAAAAAAGAGAAACATTGAATAAACAAATATTATTAAAATTCCATACGTCTGTCTAAAATGTTATAAAATTTTTATATTATATTAAATTTTGATGAAAGTTGATCATTTATTGTTTTCAATTTTTTGTTTCCTAACAATAACCATTATGAATAATAAAATATTATTATAAATTTTGTACTACAATTTTTTTTAAATACAGTTAATTTATTTTCTGGTAATAAATTTCTTTTATTGTTTATAATTTATTATAAGAATCAATTCAATCAGGACTTCAAGAGGAACATCTTTTGTCACTATAACACTTCCGATTTTTAATGGTTACTTTTGAAGACTGATTCTTGTGATATCATTTGATTTTGAAGCCTTGAACTTTACAATTTTATTTTTTCAAATCTCTCATATTTTCCATACAGAGCATTAAACATTTAATAACGTTCCATTTTAATGTTTATTTTTAGGTCGCATAAGTTGAGGAGAAACATTTTTTGTGTGGTAGAATTTTGTGAGAAAAGTGAGTAATTTTGAAAAAATGTTGGCGAATGTTATAAAAAATTCAGAGCCCAAATAGAAAGCGGGTTTTCTCTGTAGTAAGAAATTTTATCAAAAAAGTAAATGAAAGATTAAAGATACTTCTTTGCCGGTACACTTCAACTTTCATGAAGAGAATGTTATTTACATGTTCACATTTCACAATTTAATGCTAATTTTTAAATCTGTTTCCTTCTAAGTGATATATCTCTGGCGAATCGTTATAAAATCTTCCGGAAATGTGGACATTAGTAAAGTAAAACGTAATTAAGAAATTAACATTGGCTGGTCTTAGATGAAATAATAATTCTTTGCGCCATAAGCATTGATAAACAAAGTCATAGAAGTTCAATGATATAATAGCTTTAGGTTTAAGGTGAAACGGTTACTTCCTGCGAACAGTGTATGAAAAACTACTCCCAAAATAATGCAACAATTGAAATTATTTTTGTTTCATTGTAAAAGGTTAAAAGTAATCTATGTGGCGCTTCTCTTAAAAATCCAAATTATATATATATATATATATATATATATATATTTATTTAAACAAATGTTAGATTACATAATTCCGAAAATTTTTGATGCTCAAATAACGAGAAGCCGGCCATGCGGAAAGTAATAGTGTACATATTATAACCGAAAAAAGAATGATTTATTTATTTATTTAGACGCCGCTTTGTACAAACCAAAACAAAATAGTTTAAGCGAAATAGTGTAAAAAAACCGGGTTTCTAGTTCCGTGATTTACCGCCAGTGGTCACTGCTGAGCTGTTCTAGCATATCCTGATTTCTGAAATAGATGACGCCCGCCCTCAAGACTTCAACCTCTAGCTTTTTGTTGCACTGGCAGATTACCGGTTATTACCTGCGAACAAACAGGCCGGTCCTCGAAAATATCTCAGTTTAGATGTGAATGGTTACATTTTCAGTTAAGAGAAAATTAATTTCAACAAAATTCAAAAGAAGGGAAGAATTTTTAACTAAAATAAGGAATTTTCAACTGAAATAAATGAATTTTAAACCGAAAAGATGAGTTTTCAACAAAAAAAGATAATCTGTTAATCAAAATTTGAATATTTGAATTTTTGTCTATAAAAATAATGTTCAACCAAAGAGTTCAAATTTTAACTGAAATAATGGAATATTAAATTGAAATAATTACAATTTTACTTTAAAAAAAAATATATATATTTCAACCAAATCAAATTTTTTAAAATAGTTACATTTTCAAATAAAGTTACGATTTTTCAACTAAAATTATGAACCTTTTACTAGAATAAATGAATTTTCAATCAAACGGAATAATTTTTAACTAAAATGATTGCATTTGTAAGTTGAATAGATCAATTTTAAATTAAAAAGATGAAATTTTAACAAAAGGGTTTAACTTTAAACTGGAATAGTTTAATTTTGAACCAAAAAGTGAATTTTAAAACAACAAGATTAATATTAAAACAAAAAGATAAATTTTTTCCAAAAAATAAACAGGTTTTCAAAAGAATGCATGAATTTTCAACTCAAGAGGACAATTTTGCAACCAAATAGTAGAATTTCGAACTAAGGAAGAGAAATTTTGAACCACAAATGGAATAGTAAAAATTTTCAGTTTAAAAAATTATTTTTTAACAGAAACGATGAATTTTCAACTAAAACTCTAACTCTACAACTGCATAGATTAACTTTATGCCATAAAGATGAATTTTCAACTACAAAACGCAAATTTTCAATTACAAAATTGAATAATTATATTTTCAGTTCATAAAATTAATTTTCAACCAAACAGCTAAATTTTAAACAACAATAGGGGAATATTCTATTGAAATAGTTACATTTTTAGTTAAAAAAATTAATATCAACAAAAAAATTCATTTGAAAAAATAGTTACATTTTCAAATAAAGCGATGAATTTTCGTCTCAAATTATGACACTTCAAACTGTAATAGTTGAATTCTAAGCCAAAAATATAAATTTTCTACCAGAATAGTGAATCTTTAATTAGAATTTTCCAATTTTTAACAGAATGATCAATTTCTAACCAAGAAGGTTAATTTCTATCCAAAAAGAACTAATAAAAAAGAAGGTAATTTGCAAAAAAATTTGAAGAGTTAAATTTTGTATTAAAAAAATATATGTTAAATCAAAGAACTGAATTTTTGTTTGCAATGGTGTATCTTCAACCATAAAAATTAAGTTACGACAAAAAAGTTTGACTTACAACCAAGTAATTAAATTTTTATTCCAAACACATTTTTTCAACGAAAGACGTATTAGGGGATATTAGGAACTGAAAACGACGACTTTTTAAATTAGATTTTTTAAGTAAGAAATATTCTTCCATCAAACAGAAAAAATTATGAACAAACTGTCAAATTATCAAGCACATCAACTTTTATAAATGCAAAATCATTGTTATTCAATTTTATATTGCAATACAAAAAGAAAATTTAGCACGCTCTCGAAAAAATCCCCTAACTTCAAGAAAAATCCCTGAAATTTTAACGTGTTTCTAGATGTATAAAAATTCCTTGACCATTTCAGATTTCTTAAGTTTTGCAGGTAAATTAGAAACCCTGTTCACTACACAAAATTGTGTACTTCTTCTAACTAGCTACAAAAACTGTTTATAATGTGCCCGTGACAAGTTGTGAAACCAGCAAAAATTTAAGTTCTATAAAAACTGTGCCAGTGATTTTCGTTAGTAGAAAAGCCGTTTAGTGCACAAATGGGCACAAGTATAGTAAATTTGAACTAACTTTCATTTTTTTCAAATATAAATTATTAATATTTATTTTTATTATTATTAATAATGATATAATACATTCCTATTTAGTTAGCGCAATATTCAATTATAAAATTGGAATGCAGAAAAATAAAATCCTTTTACCGTTTTTACATTCTCATCCTAATGAGAAGGTATTGGTTTAATTTGAAAAATGACTTTCGCGGATTCCATCAAATTTCGACATTTTGAGACCCCCTGGGTCAGAAAAAATAGTTCTTAAGTCGGTGTCTTTCTGTCGTCGTCGTTGTCATTGTCGTAGCAGAGTGTATACACGGTAACATTTGGAGGAATTACGAGGGTGGATTGATAAGTTTCCGGCCTGACCAAGAGATGGCGCCACTAGGCCTACCTTGAGGTGGCGTTCTATAGTACCATCCTTAGATAGCTTG
>NC_046657.1:157212102-157225212 GCF_010883055.1 Belonocnema kinseyi
AGCCTTGGAGGAGATTATGTTGAGAAATAAAAAAAAAAAATTCTTAAAAACGTTGTTTTTCTTGGTCAGGCCGGAAACTTATCAATCCACCCTCGTATTTAATTGGATTCCCCTTTGGCATACTTTGTGAGGATATACTAATGAAAAAACAATAACTCCATTTTGTGGAAAACATAGCAAGATACTAAGAGATTGACGATAATTGTGCACTTAAAAAAGAATAGCAAATTCTTCAGGAATTACTTTTTTGTAGGATAAGTAATATTTCTTTTATTTTTGAAAAACAACATTGAAAATAAAAAAATATATATGTTATAACTGGTTTTTGCCCAATTAGTAATTTATGTCGATTTTACTATGTAGTTTGGACTCGCAGATGAGTTCAATAATTTGCCTGAAGGGCGCCAGATAGTTTTCACCAAAGCTATCAAAATTTACACTGATTTGACCGATTAATTAAATTTTGCTCGGACTGCTCCGATAGAGTGGTGTGAGTAAGGAGTTACGCACGAAAGAGGGGTTAGGGTATAAAATCACTGAACACTTCATTTTACTAATATTTAAAGGTTTAATAATACTAAAGTTACCGGAGTCAAATTGTACAAGAGGGGAACCCGTGTTCCCAAAATTAGTACGAGATTGTTTGGCTCGTTCGATGCCAATTTAATAAATTTTTCATTACGCTTCGCGTACAATTCACCGACGTGATTGATGCGTAAGGGGCGGAAGACCCCGTTAGTTAAATTGGACTTTAAGTTTCAATTAACCCCGACAATGAAACACTGAATTTACTTCCAAAGAAGACAAACCGTGACCTTGTCCGAGGCCAGCCACTGACAAATTTCAACGGCGTGTATACCATTTCAGTACTTCTTTTAAAAGACTTAATTTTAAAAGAAGTACTTTTCTTTAAGTATTTTCTACTCTAAATTGCACTTAAGCTTTGCAAGCTTTATCAATCAATGCTCAGCGCATTGATGTGCTATCATCGACAGCAAGCTGCAAAGTGTGAATTGCGCATCGAATGCCTTTCTCTTTTATTCTACCCGGACAGATTTTGCAGTCATCAAGTAAAGCGGTAGTTTCATTTTCTGTATGGAGGTACTTTAAGACTTTTTGGTCTTCTGCAGACTAATCGATTCTTGATTGCTTTCAACCTCCGTTTCTAGCATGTTCAAAGTAGTTTCGTCTATATTTTTTTTCATCGGGATTATCAACTTTTAACGTGTGCTCATCTTCTTGAGCTACTCTTATAATGCGGCAGAGTTTAATCATATTCGACGCATTGTTAGAAGTGAAAAAATAAATTTTTCTATGTCAAAACCATATGGCCTTAATATATTCTTAATCCACTCTAACAGTCCTATGCTGGTATGACGCGCCATCAATTCTTTTACTGCTAGTGTTCGCAGTATTAATACATCATCATTAATATACTGAGCTATGCCCATATATGACTGCCCATGCCGTGTCCCAAGGTCAAACTTAATACTTACTAGTTTGCCCTAAGAGAAAAGTAAATATTTATATTGAAGATAAAAATCAAATATTCTTCCTTATGAATAAACATTAAATAAACATTCATTTGTGTAAATGGGATTTGGAAGGTCTCCTTCTAGTTTCCCCTATTTTTGATCAGGTGATGATCAAAAATATAAGGGAGGGCCAGACTAGTTCTGATATTTTATTTCAGTCGGGCTGTATCACAAACTTCTAACAAGGAATACCCTTCTATTGCCAATATACAACTTCTGTTTAATATAAATATATGGGACAAATGGGGCGGTTTCTACATTGAAAAATTTTTGAAGCAATTATAATATATCGACGTCCGTGTGAATATAGTAGGAGAAGATATACATGACTAGGTTGCGCGCGCAACCCATTTCTCCTCTTCTGAATTTGAAAGCTCGAAGGTGCACGAATACCGGTCGGAAAACTTCGGCGTTTCTATTTATATCCCGACTCGCTTTGAAATAAACTCAAGAAATTGGGATTTTAATGTTTCCAGGTTTCGATGCTTAGATTTTGATGCTGTTTTTTCAGGTGTAGATAATTATATTAATACTATTATATATAATATTAATGTTAATATTATAATTATATTATATTATATCATACTATAAAATTCTTCTTTTGCTATTTTGATCTGTATTAGAAAGAAATTGGTGATTCTCATGATTTGAATACTTCGCGCGCCTCTTTATATGCGCATATTTTGAGGTTACGTTATTTCAAGTATAAAATACAAATGATATAAATATTAATAATATTATATATACATGCATATATTATTAATGATAATATTATAATTATGTTATATTATAATAGTTTTGTTTATATCTTAAACCGCATTTGAAAGAGATTAAAGAAATTGGCGATTTTAATGATATTTGAATATTTCGTGCATTTAAAAATAAAAATATTTATGCAATATCGGAATATTAATACCGTGATTTATATATTGTGTTATATTTTATACTGCGTTCATTATATTGTATACTTTATATATATATATATATATATATATATATATCCTCGGATTCCGTAAACTCCGAACGAGAGCAACTGTCAGTGGACCGTGATTATCAACAATTAACATTAAAGTCAGGATTCCGTATTAGGATTCCTCAGTATTTTGAAGTCGTGACTTTCACGATTCTTAATCGAATAGTATTCGTTTAATACGAGCAAGAATAAATATTATATTGGACATTTGAATAGTAGGTTTGATTGTGAATTACATTGTGGAAACGTAGCAGTGATTCCAGGATTATTCACCTATATAATTGATATTCCAGTTTTAGAAGAAGAAGAAGAAGAAGAAGAAGAAGAAGAAGAAGAAGAAGAAGAAGAAGAAGAAGAAGAACGATCTTTGTAAAGAATAGTTCCAATAACAACAAAAATTCAACAAAGTATTCCTTTCCTTAATCACTGACCATAATTCGATAATTACTTACAAAGACATTTACGTACCGGCAGATCAGAAAATGAAAGACAAAAGTAAAAATAGTAGCGTATTTTTAAATCTGAAGAGAAACCAAGCTAACTTCCGTGCATCCGATACAAATACTTGTGAAACCAGCCTACTACGTAGATATGAGGAACCCAAATGTACACAGTCCCCTTGCTAATTGCATACAGAATCGTTTATACCAGTAAAACAGGCTACATAATAACAACAACCATTGTTAATTTAGACATCGCCTGCGAGACAACATTTAAATCAATCCTAATAGAAGTCAATACTTTCATTTCTGAAAGTGGTTACCCAATATATAATAATGAAGACAAATTAGACCTACCTAGGAACCTAAAGATGTCAAAAAACGGTTACTATTAATACAACTTACGACTTGCAAAAAAACTAACAAAATTCAGAAGCTAGATTAATACAGATTCCTAAAAAACTTAATATTGATGAACTTAGGAATGGGCGCCTTAGCCTAGATGATGCACAAAATATGCTGAAACGGATATCTACTTATGGGGGACTGTAAAACTGCAAAGAAGCAAGTCCTGAGTAGTTGCATTATTTGGGTTACATAGCAATAGCCTTGGCGACTATTCACTTTTTAAACCAATGTGGAATCTTCCGTTACATCACTAAATATATTCCGAAGAAAATACGTTCACTTTCTATTAAAAATAGAGTAGAGAATCAATCTCATGGTGTAACATAAATCGCAGAAATGCAACCCCTCTTAAAAGATATGTGTAGAAACCTTATAAAAGGAAGGAAAGTTTTAATATAATTTCGAGGACGAAATTGTCATCTAGAAACGGGGATGTTACGAAAAGGACTCCGACCTTCTCCCACTAGATTTCTATATTATATATGGGGCCAAATTTGCCAAGTGGACCCGCGTAAAATTTTGTTGTCCACGATCTTGTTGAAACTATACTAAATTGTAGTGTTAGTGGACCTCTTTTGATTCTGTCAAGGCGGCCGATCTAGTATAACGAGTTGCCAAGATACAGGGGCCGAAGTTTTTGACCTTTCACCCCACCTGCTTATGTTTAATAATTTATAACTTCTAGTAAAGTTGTCCGATTTAATTTTTGTACCAGGGTTTTTTAGAGGAGTTTTCATGATCATTTCAATAAAAATCAATGTTTTATTATGAAAAAATTATTTGACCTTGATTTTTCAATTTTAAATCTGTTTTTGAGTGTCTCCCCATGTTCGACCCTTTTTATTTTCTTAAAAATCATTTGAAAAGAAAGCTTGACTTTTTCCCTTCACAATACCCCTAGATAAAAAATGGGTTGGAAGTAGTGGCTGTAAAGTAGGTCTCAAACGCACGGGAAACACGCATCGATTAGCTGAATCGCGGCGTTAGGCGTACCGCAGTCATATTTGATATTTCCAGTTTCTCTTTTATTGAAGCTTATCAGTACTACGTATACTCCTCTTAGTAGCAGACTGGAACGTATTTACAAATTTGAATTTACGTGTATATTTATAGAAATTGAATATTCCTATATTTACATTACAAACTTAATTCGCCTTGAGAGTTTCGACATAGTGTTCGTTACAGAAAAGTAATAAATGATAATGAGCTCTCACAATTTGGGGTGCTTTTTGGTGTGAGTCCCCTCGCCTCTTACAATTTGGGGTTCTATTTAGTGTGAGTCCCCTTGCTTATCACAATTCGGGGTGCTTTTTGTTGTAAGTCCACTTGCCTCTCACAATAATGTCATGGACAATTGATTCCATTATTGCATTTCACGGGCGCTTCTCTTTGTTCCTTTCTTTACAACTTTCAGCTTGGGAAAAATATCATATTGTCATGATAATGAACACCTTCTCAGAATGACAGTTGATTTTGAAGCGGGTATAAAAGAATGGTAGATCTGGGTACCAGGGATAGTCTTTGCAGAAGCGAATCGAATTTTGAGTTCTTCAGATGCGTTAGCGTGATTTTCTTTGGAACTGAAAAAGACTGCAGTTTCAGGCAAGTTCTTCTTTGCCCAATGATAGAGAGCATCAGCAGTCAATATTTGATCTCTAGATGATGCCTAGAGACTTGCGCGCGCAGCAAGTCTTTTTACATGACCACCGATACCATTGCATGGTCCTTTCCCATGTGCAGTTGCGTGAAAGTGCCACTCCGCTGGAATACCCAAGTCTGTTTCATGGTTTAGCAGATTAATGAAATTAGATTTGTTCTTGAAATGTCGTGCTGCTCCATTCGTCAAGTAAAAGATTTTTCTAGCTTCGAAATTTGTTTTCAAGTAGTTTGTTATTAGTTTTTTGGATTCATAAACACCAATCGTGTCATGATTCAGATTGTCTGATAGAATAGCAACACTTCGATACTTAAACTCATTGCCTTCTTTGTAGTGAATGACAGTAGTAAAGGTGGTCACCTGATCGTTGTTCCAATGAAAAGCTTGTGCTGCATTTTGCACTACAAATGCATAGTTTTCAGCAAAGTCGCACAGAATAAGAAATTCTCCTTCTGTAAGACTATTCTTAAGCTGTTAGAGAAATGACGATTGTTCCTTGGCTATAAAAGAATGAGGTTTCAGTTTAAACAGGCGCTCGCAAGGTTCTTCAGCAAAATCTTCTGCATCTGTTATCTCTGTACGTAAGTTACTTTTATCAGTTTGTTGCCAACATTGATATTCTATTCTCTCAATACATTGCTACATACGATCTTCTTAAAAGCGTCATGATAAGTTACAATGGGGTAAGCCGTCTCACGAGTTATTTCTTGTATGTGAACGCCATCTAGCATCAAGTTCACATTTTCGTGGTGAACATAACGCAAACATTATGAGTTTCATTGGCTCCAACAAGTACGTAATTTCGAGGTCTAAGTTGTGAGAATTTTGAAACGCTCATTTTAATTTCAGGGTACTTGCATTTAAAATTTGCATATAATTCGGACAGATTGCAAAGAATCAATCTTTTTTTGATCTGTTCGCGGGACGCATCATCTTTTTTGATGGAAAAAAAATCCTTCATGCTAGGCATCGCACGACTATTCTCGTCATCAGTGTAGAATTCTCTAAGCAAAGATTCAGTTATAGAGGCCAAATGTCTACATCTTTTAGGATTCGGCGAAGTCAAAATTCCACGTTTAGCAACCAATTTCTTGGCTTTTCTAGCCTGGCGTTCAGAGGCTCAACATTCTTTTGCCAATCTCCTTCGGCCCCAAGCCTTTGGTGCCAGTGTTAAAAGTAACACTTTTTCTGAATCGCTACAAGAATTTTTGAATTTCTCTTTAATTTAATCGAGCACCTCTTTTGCTGATTGATGCTACTCTTTATCACACTCTTCTTTCCTTTTTGGAAAGTTCTTTGTTGTAGGAGGAAAAATTTGATAATTCACAAGATCTTCGGATAAAGATAGTCCGTGACTATCCACTTCAGATAATGTATCCATCTGGATAATAGGAGATATATTGTCATTTTTAATAGAGGCTTTCTCAATATTGAACTGTAGATCAACTTCAGCATTTAAAGGAGACATTAGGGAAAAAGTAGCCGCTTCCTTTCTGTATGTTCCACACACTTTTGCATAGAATTTGCACATTAGTAAGCCACGAATTTTTGAATGATCTATAATGCATGGCATGACGATTAACATAAATTCTACGAAAATGTGTAACGCGCCTTCGGGTTTAATGATACGATAGATATTTTGTCCCTCTATTTTATTTGAAGTTAGAATATAACACTGTTTCATCCAAAGGATCGAGACACCAAGTGTGATATTTGTCAGAAATATGTATAATGTTACCTACTGAATTGAGAATACACATTAAAAAATAGCCAAGCACAGAGACAATATAATTTTATTACACATTAAAAAAGAGCCAAGGACAGAGACAAGATACTGTTATCAATTAATGGATCACTACGGACTTTACAGAAAGTCTGGCGCCGCGGTTCAGCTAATTAGTGCGTGGTATCCGTGCGCTTGAGACCCACTTCACGGACGCTAATTCCTCTCATCCCACTTCATACCCAGGGGGATTTTAAAGGGAAAAAATCCAGCTTCCTTAAAACGATTTTCAAGAAAATAAAAAGGGTCCAACCTGGATAAAAACTAAAAAAGATGTGAAAAATCAAGGTCAAATAATTTTTTTTATTGTGAAACATTTATTTTTATTGCAAAGATCATGAAAAACCCTTTCAAAATCCCGTGTACAAAAATTAAATCGGACAAATTCAGTAGAAGTTATGAATGATTGAAAATAACAGGTGGGGTGAAGCGTCAAAAACTTCGGCCCCTGTATCTTGGCAACCCGGTATACTAGAGTGGCCGCCTTTACAGAATCAAAAGAGGTCCACTAACACTACAATTTAGTGGAGTTTCAACAAGATCGGGGACAACACAATTTTAGGCGGGTGCACTTGGCGAATTTTTCCCCATACAGGTAACCACTGTTCCTGAAAAGCCATTCTGTTGTACGCTACCATTATAACTAACTTTATTGTAACTAAATTGTCAAATAAAAACGATTGAATTGATGTTATCAATTCAATCTTATTTTTAAAAAGTCATTATTGCTTTACGAAGCGTAACAATGTTAATAAATTAAATTTTAATTAGTTGAATAAATTTTCTGATATAATTTGAAGACGATGAAAAAAGTTGATGAAAATCGGTTCATATCTTTAATGCACTCAAGAATATAATATCGATGTGTCTGTTTTCACATATACTGGTATTATCAAAATAATGTGAAAGTTATCCCTAGTGTTTTCCTTATTCCGTGCATATAGGGGTAAACTGAGATGCGTAACATTATTTCTGAGCCCAGATTTGGATTCAGCGGCTTAAAATACATAAGGGTTGCCTAGTCAATTGTCTCGTGCATGCACATTTTTTGTATGGCCTATGTGACCAGAAATCCCTCAAATTGTTTCTACTTTTTGCATCTAAGGGAAAATTGAGACGTGTAGGAGAAATTCTGAGGCCAAATTTGGATTCAGCGGCTCAAAATCTATCAGGATAGCCCAGTCACTTGTCTCGTGCATACCATTTTTTTATGTGGCCTGTGTGGCGAGAAAATACCTAGGCTTTACCCTACTTTTTGAATCTAGGGAGAAACTGAGACGTGTAGGACGAATTCTGAGATTATATTCGGATTCAGCAGCTCAAAATCCATAAGGATAGCCTAGTCACTTATCTCTTGCAGACAATTTTTTTGCGGGCCTGTGTAATTTAAATTGAGACGTTTCGGTCACCGTTTTGGACCCTCATCCGCCAAAAAACATTTATTCAGTCTATAAAAAGTATACAAACAATAAAGAACATTGCTACAAAATTAAAATTTTTTGTAGGGAAAGAGAAGGGTTGTCTCGTAAAGTTAGGCCCTCAATTTTAAACGTGTAAAGAGAAACTAATAATATCGTTGTAAATCAACAGAAAAACAGACAAATGACGAAAGAGATAACAAAAATAGAATTATAAAATAAATAAGGGCGAAAGCCCGACATCGTGCTGAGAACGTGACATAAGAATGACTAATTAACGAAGGAAAAATTACGAGGATTAAGGCCATGTGACGAGTGGGTCACGTGAACAAATTCCTACCTTGCTGCCACCTTTCTTATTTAGTTATGTCCCAACTTATTTTCAAATGAAGCGCCACATCGAGTGGAAAATTAGGGATAATAAATAAGAAGCACTAAGAGAGGAGGGTCTGGTCCTAAAGTTGAATAATTATAAAAAAAAAACAAAAAAATTATTTACAACAAAAAACTATTTTCATAATTATACAAATTTAGGACCAGACCCACCATTCTTAGTGCTTCTTGTTTAGTATCCCAAATTTTCAAGTCGATGTGGCGTCGTGTGAATATAAGTTAGGAAATAAAAAAAGTGGCGGTAAAGTAGGAATCTGGTCACGTGAACCACTCATCACCTAACCTTAAAGCAAGAAAACAGAAAGTGATTAAATGGTCGGTAACATAGAATTTTATTGATGAAGAAATTATCAACTATTTTTCTACAGTCTCTATTGTTCTTCAATGATAGAATTGTTAAGTTAATCAAATCGAAGTTATGACGGGTATCAATATAATGTTTTGCGAGCGCAGTATGAGCTACTTTATCTGGAGGTGAGATAGAGTATTTGTGCTCACGACCAGGGGTTTCTATAGGTCTTCCTGTCTCGCCTACATACAAAAAGGACAGACAGCGCAATTTTATTTATAAATAACTCCTGATAGTTTATTTTTGGGAAGTGGATCTTTAAGATATTAAACAAGTTTTTAAACTATTAGTTGGTTTGTAAATTGTTATGATTTTATGTTTTTTTAACTGGTTCTATTTTTTCCTATGCATCTTTTATGTATGGAGAAACTGTGAAATCAGCATAAGACACTTTTCTATTATTATTGGATTAAGAAGTAAATTCAGTATTATATAATCGGAAACTTTCTTTTTTCAAACAATTGTTAATTAAGAATGTTGGAAAGACGTTATCTTTTAAGGTGTCTCTGATTAAATTCATATTTTTGAATCTAAATTCTGGATCTGAAATTCTAAGAACTCTGTAGAACAAACTTGTGACAAGGCCGATTTTATGTCAATCAGCATGAGAAGATTTAAAATTTAAGTAGCGACCAGACCAGGTTTTCTTCTCAAACCAATCAATTTCCACAAAACAATCATATCTAATAATAAGGGTGTCCAGAAAAATAATTTTTGAATTTTGTTCAACTTCTATGGTGAATTTAATATTAGGATGATAAGAATGTTGAATGTTAAAAATAGTTGAAAATTTCTTCAACAATAAATTGCGTAATACTGTCAATTTAAATATGAAAATAATTTATTTCCGGACGTTTACAAAGCTCTTACTAAATTTTAATCTTGAATATGTTGTTACAGTTCCTTTCTATCTTACCGACCATTTAATCACTGTCTGTTTTCTTGCTTGAATCCTCCTTATTTTTATTTCGTTAGTCATTCGTACGTCACGTTCTCAGTAGCATGTCGGGCTTTCAAGCTTATTTATTTTATAATTCTGTTTTTGTTTTCTCTTTCGTCATTTATTATTTTTTGTAAACTATGTTCTGTTTTTTTTTTATTTTACTTGAAACTATTTTTGATTTTTAACTTATTACCGAGTATGTTCTGTAGTTTTACTATATTTTATGTTTTCCTTGTTTACCTTCTGTTTTTCTGTTGATTTACAACGATATTATTAGTTTCTTGTTACACGTTTAAAATCGAGGGCCTTATTTTACGAGACAACCCTTCTCTTTCCCTACAAATTTTTTTTATTTTTTAACAATTTTATTTATTATTTCTCTCCTTTTTAACAGACTGAATAAAAGTTTTTTGACTGATGAGGGTCCTATACGGTGACTGAAACGTCTCAATTTAAATTATTCGTGGCTTATTTGACCTTCATTTCCACGACTTAATTCGCTTTGCAAAGTAGATTGTTTTGTATTCGTTTGAAATCGTGAAAATACTTTAAATCTTAGGGAAATCTTTTGAAATAGTCTAAAAATTCTGAAATTATCTGCAACCTTTGAAATAACTAAAATCTTTGAAATCTGATGTACTCCCTTTTTGAAATCTTTGAAATTCTTGTGACATCTTCATGCAATTTTAAAATCTTTTTGAAATGTTTGAAATCTTTGTAAAATCTTTGAAATCTTTTGAAATATAGTACTAAAAATTCTAGAATTATTTAAAACTTTCCAAATGTTTTGCAATGTTTTGAAACCTAGTGTGTTATAACCTTTTTGAAATCTTTGAAATTTTTTTGACATCTCTATAAAATTTTGATGAAAGTTTTGAGATCGTAAAAAATCTGAAATTATTGGAAATCTTAGAAATGTTCCGATATCTCAAAAATGTTATTCACCCTTTTTCAAATCTTTAAATTCTGAAAATCTTCAAAAAGTTCCATAATCTTCGTGAAATGTTTGAAATATTTTGAAATCTTCTAAAAAAATTTATATCTTTCAAGTATTTCAAATTTTTTTTATTCTTTGAAATCGGGTATATTGTAACCCTTTATGAATTCTTTCAATTTTAAATATTTGTAAAATATTCTATACAAACTTGAAATGGTTGAAAATCTTAAAAGCGTTTCGAAATATTTGAAATCTGGTGTACTGTACGCTTTGTGAAATCTTTTAATTTAAAATATTTGAAATATTTTGGTGAAATCTTAGAAATCCTTCAAATCTTTGTGAAATATTTTGAAACATTCGAACTCTTTGTACAACCTTTTGAAATCTGAACAAATCTGAAATCGATTTTTTTTTAATCCTTGAAATCTGGTGTCGTGTACCGTTTTTTAAATCTTTATGAAATCTTTTGTATTCATTTAATATCATTACAATATTTGAAATATTTTTGAAACCTTATTAACTCTCCTCAGCAAATTTGAAATCGTTTATAATCTAAAATATTTTGAAATCTTAGAAATCTAGTGTCTTTATGAAATTTTTACGATTGCCGGGGCGCAGGGTCTATTGTCGTTAATGACCCTAAATCATCTCCGATTACCGTTCCAACTATTGAGAGCTTGTGATCACATGATTATAAGGTCTAAATACCTCACTTCTGTTAAATGTATAGCAAAAATCTCGAATACATGATGAAAAATCTCATAAAAATTCAATTTGAGGTATCGAGTGTTTGTGAAGTACTTCAATATAATATCTATAGACCTCAGTTCTATAAAGTGTAGCTGCAATTCCCTACTGTCCGAAAGTCGGGACACTGTGGCAAAGGACGCGCCAATCAGGCAGCTGACTGCGGATTGGTTCAGCGAGAAGAGAGAGACTTCCGTTCCAAAACAAGATACTATACCATAATTTACTACAGCTTCGCGCTTCGGAATGCGAATAGTGCTTGTTGACATCTTGAAGTGGTTAGGCTGTGCGATTCGGTATATATTAGGATTTACTGGTGCATACTTGTATCAGTATAAACAATCATGTTTAATGAATTTATTTAACGATCAGGTATTATGCTTAAAACATTTAAAATACTTATTTAATCGTAAAATCTTCAAAGTTATATTAGGAATATTTTTTTTAAACATTATCCACTATTAATATAAATATCATTGTAATCTTTTTTAATATGCTATAGAAGTTATCGTTCAATGGTGTTTCTAATTAATTGAAAAATTCATTTCCTTACTACAGATACTTTTTATCAGAAATTTGATCATAATATTATTTAAAATTGTTTTTATTTTAACATTAGGTAATCTGTCGTTACTAAAACGGTAATACTTAACTCATGATACATTTTTGTAAATGAATTCTTGTTATGAAAATTCTAAACTTAAAACATCTCTGTTAATATATTAATTATGTATGTAGTTAAGTACCTTACGATATCAAAATAATTATTACAGCTTAAGGAGAATTTTCCTTTGGCGTTACCATTCGTATATTGTTTACTTCAAATAATCACATGGATACAGTTTTTTTCCTTTTTACATTTTTTCCTACTCCGTGAGTTACACAGCGGGTTATTCATTTATTTACAGTACGAATTTCTATTACTATTCCCTTTTATTTAATCACTTCTTCTAGTAATCTTGTGGGTTCACGCTGCATACTTTAAATTGTTCAAATTTTCATTTTTACGTGTTTTTCAGGTGTATGAGTTCATAATACTGCTTTTCTTTTTAATTCAATTTTTTTATTTCATTACTATTGCTATTATCTATTTTTTTAACTTCGAAACTATTAATGACTTTGATTTTCCCAATCCGATTGAATACACGATTCAGGTATATTATTTATTGGCGTTTGAATACCTCGCGCCTTCTACCGCTGGCTCCAACTTCGGTTCCATCTTCCCCCACCACATGGCCTTTGGCCTAAGATGCCTTTCTTTTATTAGTACAAACATAAAAGTAATTTTGAAGAAGTTTAAAATATTTTAGAAGAATTTCAATAAGCACAAGAATTTTCAAGAGATTTTAGACACTTTAAAATACTTTTTATGTAAAATAAAGATGATTTCAACTTTTATTAAACAACCCATCTTATCCTCTACTATAGGATTAGTTCTATAAAATTTAATGGCTTTTTTTCCGTGTATTCACTCAAAATTTAAAAATAACTGATTCAAGCTATTTGCCAGTCATATTATTATATTTC
>NC_046657.1:157225312-157229603 GCF_010883055.1 Belonocnema kinseyi
TATTATTTCATTTCATTGCTTCTTTATTCACTAGTATGTTTTAAACCAACAAGAAAATGTTCCAACGTATACAATTTTTGGTGGCCCTTAAAAATGCTGATGATTTTGAAGAGTTTAAGAACAATAAAACATTCTAATTGTGGAATTATGTAATTTCGTTTCATGATTTTTATTATTTAACTTCTAGCGAGATAGTAAAAGCATACTGATTCGACAAACTGAAGGCGAGAAATTAATTTTGCATCGTAATCTACTATTATACTTTAGACTGCTGCACGTTTGTTCTTCGAATGAGGATTTTTATGAGGATAAAGAGAATCAATACATTTAAAATTCGTATAAACTTGGATTTTAAACAAAACTTCAACTGTTTTAAAAATAGTTGGATGTGAGTGATAAAAAGAATTGTTGTTGTCAGCATGGTACGATTCACACGCATTCGTCGATCTTGTCAAATCTGCGCTTTTCGCAGCCCAGATTCTTGGCGGAAATAAAGATGAGTCACTTATATACGTTTTGACCAAATATTTACTGAACGCTAGTAGTCTATTATCCAAGGGAATAATAGGTAATAAATCATAAGCAAAACAGTGTTTTACTTCTGAAGCATCTAAAAAGATTAAACCGTAGCAAGAACGTAACCAATTTCCGATTTTAGAATTGTTCCCTATATTCTATTGTGAGACCGAATTTTTTAATGTTTCTATACCAAGCTGGAGAAAGGTGAAAAAGACAACCGATAAACATTGGGCCAAAATATTATCTCGGCTTTGTGTAATGCTTTTTCAAAGTCAATAATTTTTTTCGATTTAGATTAAAACCTTTCTCCGTGCTAAGTCTAGAAAGTTCCGCAAAACATTTCCCGATATTTCTGAACATTTATCCTTTAGTAGGAAAAAAGAGGAATGTAATGACCGTTAAAATAGCTGCGTAGCGTAAAAAGCTGCGTGAAGGAAGGAGGACAATAATAAAATGTTCCGTCTAAATATAAACTTTCCGATGCTGCTAAAAACTCTAAATTTTTATCGGTTGACAAAATAATTAGATTTGAATTTGAATCGTTAAGCTGAATGAATTCTTCTCCAAATATGGTTCTAGGGTTCCAATCACCGATTTTCTTATGACTTTCATTGAAATTCTGAGGCAATGGAGGGAACAATTTTTTACGAGACCAATACAGATTTTTTTCAACCGGTGACAATCATTAATTTTCAATCCCTGATGTTCTTTCCCTATACATGAATTTATCACTTTAGAGGGTCTTTCGCAATGTTCTTCGGTAACTTTGCATTTCACATTCGCTCACAAAGAGCTAAATAACAATTCTTGATCTGGTTCAGGAGGGTGGTTTTCATACATTAAATTTCTTTGGACCATATTAATTGTTCGCGGATATCCAACCGAAACACGCAAATGAGCTTTACAATTTTTCCTACATCTCCATCACTCTTCACGAGTAACCAAAGTTTTATTCAAACGAAATTTATATTTTTCCACAATTAGATGTGTCTTACCTAGCTGAGATGTCGCCTTGGTGACCCTGAGAACGTTAGCAGAAGCAATCTTCCAAAAAAGAATAGGAATATTCACGAATGTCTCAAATGACTGATCAGAAGTGAATAAGAAAATAGGAAAGCATCAGCTCATTTAAAGGAAATTTTGACGTGAAAATTATATAGGTTCCAAGTATTTCTATTTTCAGACAGAAATTTGGATAAGGCTACTGTCGATATGCAGACAGTATTAAATAATAGAGAATTCTAGAAAACTTGATCTTTCCCAAGATTTTTTGAGATCTGAAGGCATTTATTTATGACTACGTTATTTATAATGTTAAATCCAAATTTCTGACTGAAAATAGAAATGAGAAATGTCATACCCCTGGACTCTTGAAAACCCATAGATTCCCAGAAAATGACTTCCAAATAGTTTGCATCAGTTATTTTTAAATTTTAAATAAATAAGTTGGAACGGTAATCGGAGGTGATTTAGGGTGAATAGCGAAAATAGATCCTGCGCTCCGGTAAGCCCGACGACTAAGCGCGCCGAGACAGGTTTGAGGGGTAAGGGTCCCACTGGAAGGAGAAAGATTCTAGGTAGCTCGCGCTCCTTTGGGATGCACCCTAAATCTGTGCTTAATTACAAATTACTAAACATTACTAGTTTGGTAATGGCTCATTACTATTAGAATGACGAATTCTAACAAAATTTTAGCCGCGGGAAAATAATAATTTTGTAGATTTAGCCTAGCAGAATTAGCTCAGGAAGGCGTAAAAGTTAGTATTATAAAAAAAAACATGAAAACTTGTTACGAGTAAAATACCCTACAATCTTAATGATGGTAGGACAAACACACAATGTACAGAATGTCCCCTTTATTCAATTTTTTTCGTATTAAAAAAGTTTTAAATTACCTTGTCGTAAAACAACTTTTTCAGTAGGGCAAGTGCCACTGGAAAAGATATTTAAAACAACCCGTTAGTCTTTCATAATCACAAAATCGTCCAAATTACCGCCTTTCTACACTTTTTTTCGACCTAAGAACAGTATTAAATTACCTTGTCTTGAAACAATTTTTTTCACTGAGGTGACACCGGAAAATATATTTTAAACCATCCTTAGTCTTTAAAAATCACAAAAACGTGAGAGAACAATTGAAAAATGATTAATTTGTAATTACTTTACATTAAAACTATATAACTTCTAATCGAAAAAGTGCTCCGTATAAAATTGCCAAAAACAAAATGAGTTTAAGAATTTACAAATTTCTTGATTTATTCTTGGATTGCTGAATTGTTTCGTTAATTATATGCGTTACAATTAGTTCTCTTACCACGTTTAAAGCTATCGAGTATTTACAAAACAGTCCATTTTTCATTTTTTTCTTAAAAATGAAATGAAATTTAATATAATAAATTTTATCCAATGCACTCGGGACTATTTAAAAAAATTTATATAAAATCGCATCAACATATCATCACTGTTATCAATCTTTTTACTTGCACTTTGCAACAAGTTCACAGTTGAAAAAATGTTGGCATTTAAATATTTTACCAGAAAATATTTTTGATGAAATATATTTAATGAGTGATGATGAGGTTTCTATAGTGTGATCCTTCTGAAAAGTAGCATCTCACAGGAGAAACGCTATAGCGCAAACTCCAGCAACCCAGCTTAAAAATGGTCTTTTACATCTTGTGTCTGAAAAGCAAAAGGCGCAGGGGCGAGTTAGTAGGAGAAGCCTAGAGCCTAAGCCCTCTGGAACTTGTCCGATAATTCGCTCTTTAAAAAGAATAAAATTTCAAGATATTGAAATCTTATTCGAATTGAGTTCTCTCTAAGAGTGCCCAGTGGGATAATCTCCCCTGAAGCTGTCGAGACAAGAGATTCAATTTCAAGGCGATTCTTGCGTATCAGAGTAAAATCTCAGACTTTGCTATCTTTTAAGAGTGTCCCCGAGTTTGCTAGCTTTTGAAAATTTACATAGGGTAAAAGTCCCTCTTTCTAAAACACAATTAAATTTCTGAGAATATTATTTGAAGGCTAAAGTCTTACGCTTATTAACAAAAGATTTTATCCTCAAAGATACTTTCTCTGTTTTCTCTGAGCGACTACAGGCACAATCCCTGTAACTCCGTCGGTAGAAACAAAGTTTAGATATTTATGATCTGTCTCAATCCACAATTTGTGTACGAGAGAATTAAAGATTTCAAAACCCTCTATACTCTGTCGAAAACATGTTTCGTCGAGTGACGACTAGACAGAGATATGAAATTCTAGAAAATAGAAATACGACCCAAGTGTCGGTCGAAAGTTTGGTATTGAAGGCTCGTAGGCACTCGTCCTCCCATTTCCGGCCTCCCGCTGATGCAGAGGGTACTAAACCCCGTTTACACTATCAGGTGTTCTTCGTGAAAAGGTGTCTACCTCAGAAGAAGAAATGGTCATTGAACCTTCACACTGAGTACAATTGCTCATAGAATAGAAAATCTTTCCTTCGCCATCAGAGTGAATACTTGTATCTTTTTAGACATTTTTAGAGATGTTCTTGATTCTAAAATTCGACTTAAATTTTATATAGATAATCTGTAACTTCATACATTCTATACTGCGAACTATTTTAGATTAGGGCCCAGAAATCATTGTATTTTAATAGGATAGCTCAGTTTCTTCAGGATAAGCCCCTAATCCGGAAGATTTTAAGGAAATTTTTTTATTTTGCAGTTTTTTTTAATTTTAGGGAAAAATCTAATTAACAATATATATCAATTTTCAACCAAAAAGTTTACTT
>NC_046657.1:157229703-157230753 GCF_010883055.1 Belonocnema kinseyi
AATTCAAGGCTTTCTATTTCGAACCATTCTGTTCAAATTTGTAGTTTTTAACAGTTGTTTGTAATGGATTGTTTTAAATGAACGGTCAAATATTGCTGATAAGTAACGAAATTTTCTTTTTTTAATTAAAAAATTTCAAATTGAATGGGTTAAAAATAAAATGTTTTAGACTGAAATAATATTTCAAGTCATAATCGAAAACAAATAAATTACTTTTCTAACAAATAATTGGTGTTTTAACTAATACAATTTACAGGATACAGTTTAACTAAAAATGGAATAGTTCAATTTCCAGATAAAAGCTGTGATAAAAAATTGAATTGAACAAGGACAAAAACGAATTTTCAACAAAATTGTTAAATTTTCAAGGAAAAAAGTGAATTTTTGACCAAGAAGATTAATGAACTATAAAAAAGACGATTTTCAAAGTTACCCAATATATACGATTAATTTTTAATCAATCCTATAATAATTACATTTTCAGATAAAGATAAATAATTTTCAACGGAAAAAATTTATTTTCAGCAAAGTTGTTGAATTGTCAACCAATATCATGAATTTTTGACCAAGAAAATTAATGATCTACAAAAAAAGACAAATTTCAAACAAAATACATGAATTTTCAACGAAATTATTTAATTTTGAAGTCAAAAAGACGAATTATCTATAAAAAGTTGAATTTTTTAAGTGGAAAATATGAGTTTTCAATCAAAGAGTTATACTTTCAACCAAATAGTTAAATTTTCAACTATAATTATAAAACCTTGTTAAAAAAAAGTCATTTTTTTAAAAAGTAGTTAAGCTCTTAGTGAAATAATCGACTTTTAAACCCAAAAAGATGTACAGTTCATATTTTAACCAAACAATTGAATTTTTGACCAAAAATGATACATTTTCAACCAAAAAGATTAAATTTCTACTAAAAAAGGTCAGTTTAATTTCAATCAATTTTTTAATTTTAAAGTCAAAAAGAGTGTTATCTACAACAAACCTGAATTTTTAACCTAATTTAAAGGCAAATAGTTGAATTTTCAACTATAATGATGAAAC
>NC_046657.1:157230853-157237574 GCF_010883055.1 Belonocnema kinseyi
TCATTTTATTTCAAAGCAGATAGAGATATAAATAGAACCGCCGAAGTGTTCCGACCGGCAATCGTGCACCTTCGAGTTTTCAAATTCAGAAGAGGAGAAATGTGTTGCGTGAGCAACCCAGAAATTTATATCGTCTCCTACCATATGCACACGGACATAGACGTGTCATAGTTTTGGACCACGTCTCGTTTAAGATCTGGGATCACTGATGCTACGTCGGTTTCTCAAATCCTATTGTGGACTCTCCTTGAGAGTATCCGAATGCTCACCGATGCGTGCGATGCCAAGGATGGGAGGACGCGGATATCTCTGGCATGTGCAGTAGTGATTCTGGTGTATTTGTAGGTTATATAACCCCACTCTGTGAACTGCAAAAAAAGGCTCTAACGTGATGACTGTTATGTTTATGTTTTGAATAATCGGCTATCGAAAATTGTCGCGTCGAGCTACGTGGTTTATTTGATATGATGAAATACTAGCCTGGACAAATAACCTCGAATTGTTACTTGAAAATGTATGTAGTTCATTGAAAATTCGTTATTGGTAGATAAGCAAGATTTTCTTTCTCTCTTTGCTGAAAGAAAACTTCTGATCGTCCATTCAACTATTTTCTTAAATCTGGTCTTGCTGGTTCTTGATTAATTTTGTTTCTATTAAAATTTAGGTACACAAAATTTGGTTGAAAATTGGTATTTTCTAGTTAAATAATAGTGTATAGTGTGTATTGTTAAAAATTCGTCAATTTTGGTACAAATATATCTTTTTTTTTAAGAGTTCATAATTTTGTTCAGAAAATAAACTATTTTAGTTAAAGGTTCTTCATCTTTTATTTATAATTTAGTTTTATTTGTGGAGAACTAATTTGACCAATGATTTGCTTGTTAAATTTTTCTGGTTCAATAATTATTTTTTTCAGATGACAATTATTTTTGCTTAAATTCGTCTTTTTGGTGGCAAATTGTTTTTCTTGGATGAACCTTCACGTTTTATTTGAAAACTTCTGTTTTTGTTTTATAACTTTCACTTTTTGATGGAGAGTTAAATCCTTTTCTTACAAATTTACTTTTTTTTGTAAAAGATTCATAATTTCTAATGAAAATTTAACTTTTTAAATTAAACGCCATGAAAATTAATTTTTAACAAAAAAATGTAAGTATTTAATTTTTTATAGAAAACTTATCTCCATTTAGTTAAAAAGTTCATGTTTTTTTATTGAAAAGACGTCCTTTTGGTACAAAATTATTCTTCTTGGTTGAAAATTCATGTTTTTGTTGAAAAATGATATTTTTGATACAAATCTTTACTACTTGGTTGATAGATAAACTCTTTCCTTAAAAGTAGATGTTACCTTGCCAAAGATTTATAATTTGCGTTAAAAGTTCATCTATTTGTTTCTAAATTTAAACGTTTTCTTGAAAATTGTTTCTTACTGTTTTAAAATTAATTTTTTTAAACTGAAAACTTAGCTGTCCAATTTTAGATGAAAATTCATGTTGGAAAAGAAAATTCGTTTCATTTTTATTAAAAACTAATCTTATTACCAAGAAATTTAACTACTTCGATTTTCGTTGAAATGGTATCTTTTCAGATAACAAAAATTTTTTAGTTGAAAAATCAACTATTTGGTTGAAAAAGTATGTATTTTTTTTAAATTCGTATTTTTGTATGTTTGAAAATGTAATATTTTTTCTTGAAAATATGAATTCTTGGTTTCTTCTGGTATGACAATTTTTATTGCATTGTCATTCATGAGAGTATAATGTAATTATCTAAATTTTCCATCTTTGATTTGTAAATGAGTTTTACGTTTCGACACTTACAAAGTCCGAAAATCATAAAATTTTTTCTGTTTTCGTCTGTACCTCTGTCTGTATGTCTGTATGTATAGTTACCTAAATGTTGTAGTAACATTAACTTTGGAAGGATTTGTCGAATCGAGTAATCCTTTTATACTTTTTTAAAGGGTTCCAAATTAAGGCTAAATTCGTTAAACAGATATTTCCGAACAAAATTTTAAAAAACTTTGAGCATTCTCAAAATTTCAAAACTTTTTTTTTCATATTTCAGAATTTTTTGTCAAAGTTTCTTATAGATAGGTGGAAGAATTGCAAGTTACCTGAATAATATTTTTAATTTCGATGAATATTATAAACGATAAAAATTAATTGTAAACAATTAACAAATTTACAAAAAATATAAAATAATATTTTTCTGGTAGATTAAAAAGTTCCATTTATAGTTTTTACAAGATATTAAACGTGTTTAGAAATTTTCGCCGTAAAATTTTTCGATAAGACCAAAATTAAAAAAATTAGAGCTTTTTCAAAATTTAAAACAACATTTTTAAATGGGTTTTAGATATTTTTGTCAAGTTCTCTGATATACGACAAAAATAATTGCAAATTATCCTTATGACATTTTAAACTTCAATAATATTTTAAAAAGTTATAATCTTTCCAAAATTGTCAAAAAATGGAATAAAATAAAAATGTTTGTTTCAAAGATTAAGCAATATCAATCTAAAATTCTCGTAGATATAAAATATATTTAAAAATTATTCTGATGCAATTTGTTAACTAGACCAAATTGAAAAAGTAAGATCATTTAAGAAAGTGCAATTTTCGTTTGTAAGAGATCCGAAAGTTATTATTAGTAGCATTATTTTTAGTAGAGTTGAAATAGATTTACAAATTTTCTTGATTAAATTTCTCAATTGGACACCAATTGAAAATGTTATAGATTAGTTAATCAATACTTCTTTCAGTTGGACACAAATTGAAAATGTTCTAGATTCTAGATTCTTTCAGATAAGTTATTTCAGATAGGTTATTTCAGGAATTTTACGGAATAGTTACGGAAGGGGTGGGGGACTTTAGTCATTTACATAACTTTTAAATTCGCTAACGAAAACAAGACGCAGTAATTATACAGAAATTTTATGTGAACCTAAGTTTACACGCCAGAGGAATCCTCTGTTCGTAAAAATTAAACTCTTTTTATAGAAAACTCACTTTTTATTTAAACCTTATATTTGATGTTGAAAAGTTAAGTTACGTTTTTTTAATGACAATTCAATTTGCTTTCATTCAAATTTGTCTCTTGAAACTCAAAAATTAATCCATTTGGGATAAATTGCATCTTTAATAGATAAGCATACAACTGTTTGGTTGAAGTTTCAACAAATTTGTTAAAAAATTATCCCTTTTGATTGAAAAGGCTACTATTTTCTATGCATCTAAGTTCCAAATGTTTAAATCAACGGAATGTATTTTCCCCAATTCTATTTTATCCATGAACACGCCTGAGTGCACGCCTGAATGTACGCCTGAGTAGCAGCCGCAAACCCCGCTCAGCTCCTGTTACACCTACCTGCGGCGTGGTGTTAACTCTCGGAAGGGATATAGAAGGGAGGGCTATTAAAGGGTTTCACTGTAATTGAATTTTAGTTTAACTGACTATATAAGTAGTTGAATTTATGAAAAGAAATCTTTTAAAAAACACATGAATTTTCAACTAGAAAAGATCAATTATCAACTACAAATGGAAAAGTTACTATTTCTGCAAAGAACATTTAATTTATGATAAAAAATTTTCAATCATGATATTTAAATTTTGAACGAAAGAGATGAATTTTAGAGAATGCCTATGATAAAAAAATAACATTTAAATCTGTGTCGATATGTTAAAGACTAATATTATCAAAACGAAACATGTATGGTTGCATTTTTAACGAAATAGTGGAATTTTAAACCCAAAAAAACTTCTCTTTTGGAAGAGAGTAGAATTTTTTACACTCGAAGTACAATATTTGTCGAGAAAAAGTTCATTTTCAGGCAAACTCGATGAATTTGTTTTAGAAATCAGTTGACTTATAAATTAGAAAAAAAGAATTTTCATTCAATACCATTAAATTTCACAAAAATAATTAAATTTTTAAACAGGTATTCCAATTTTGAACTAAAAACCTACATTTCATCTTAAAATGGAATAGTTTGATTTTTAATTACAAAAATGAATTTTCAACCAAAATTGAAACGAATTCTCTACAAAATAGTTATAAATAGTACAAAAATCTCTGTACTAATAAATATTAGTTTCTAACCAAATAGTCAACTTTTAAACTAAAAAAGTATATTTTCAACCAAACATGGAATTAATTCATTTTTAATTTAGAAAATCAACTTTCAACTGAAATTAACACGAATTATGGGCGATACGAAATGAATTTTGAACTAAGAAGTACAATGTTAGACGTTTTAACAAAGAAAAAAGTTATAACAAAAAAATAGTTTGATTTTCTTAGAAAGTGTTCACATACGAAGTCACATTTATTTTCGACCCCCCCCCCACACGCCGTCACGTAACATTTTTGGTAATATCTTTAAAAACATAATAGACGTTTTCTAAATAAACTAGAGGTTTTTATGGTAAAGTATTATCTGGAAATAATAACAAAAATATTTTGATGTAATACTGAATTCTTTTTCAATATGAGAGGGCGGTAGAAATATTTTGTTGCAGTGTATCACAGAGGGTTTCGGTACGTGTAGAGCGTGCTGAAAAACAGTGTTTACTTCCCCAGGGTTGAAACATTTTTTTTCAGTTCTAGGGTAGACACGTAGGTAGGTAGGGTCCACAGGTACCTCAACTTGAATTTTCAATAGATTTGCCATAACAAATAATAAGCATTACTAGAAATGTAACAAAACGATCGCTACTCGTGTGAAGGCAGCCCTCGCTTCGCTCGGGCAGCCAACTTCACACTCGTTGCAATCGCTGTGTTTCATCCCTTGCAATGCAACATACTATTACCAGTTATTGTTGACGGATATAAAGCATGTTTATTTTAGGTATCGAACATCTCCTAAAGTGATAAAAATGACAAGTTTAATCGTCGATACTCAAAGAACGTCAAAAATCTTCTCTTCTCATACCGGTCAATGCAATCCGGAAAAACACCTAACCCCAGCCCTGGTATACGCACACTTAAAATATTAAGAATGAGCAGTTTGATTTTCGAAATTATAAATTAAAATGATGGAAAATCCTAATCCTTGGGAATTTAAAATAAAGAAACGCATTGCCCTGTATACATTAAGATATATTTATTGACGATATTTGTGTGTAATTTTTTTTACAAAATGAGTGTAAATGTAGAATATGTTCTTTTCATTTATAATTACATCACGTTTATTATAAATAGAAGAAAACGCACGAGCCTAATGCAATCCGGCTTATGACACTTGGGATTATTCAAGTAGGAACTGCTTTTGATGTAGCTTTTTATTGTCAATTTTACAGCTGCCATGATCCAAGTAAAAGTGAGAAGTGGAGAAAGGATGCATCGGGCCTGGTCGGCATCAGCATTTTTTCGCGTGAGGTAACGTTCGCAGGAATTGGGATATTGAATTGAACGTTTTGAAAATTGAATACAAGGCACTGGGGGACGTTTATTTGGTTCGTAATTTCTTGAATTACAAATAAGATTTAAAAAATCTCCCTCAAAAGTTGTTCTTGTTTTTACCGAAAATATAGAGTCACGTAAACGTTTATCAGTGCTTTTATTCAGTTGTCATTATTTTTTAGCAGGAAATAAAATGTATGTTTCTGCACTGTATTAATTCGGAATTGTTGGTTCAAAATTCAATTTTTGTACGCGAAATTCGTATTTTGGCTTCAGGTTCTACCACTTACATTAATTTTTTTCCTTAATTGCTGGGAAATGTTTATTGGTTGAAAATTTATCTTTTTGGTTTGAAAAGTCATTTTTTTTCTTTTCACCTTGTTTGGTTTAAATATGAACTATTAAGGTTTTTTCTAGAGAATTCATCTGTTCAAGTCGATAAGAAGAAAATGTAAAACTTTGTCTTTTGAAACAAAAACGCGAAATTTCCAGCAAAACTGTTGTGTTTTAAACCCCAGAAGGTAAAGTTTTAGCAAAAAAGTTGAATTTCCAATCCATGAAGATATATTCTCAATTAAAAATAAAATAGTTCCATTTTCAGTGTATACAATTATAAATCTTCATCCCAAAAGAAAGCATTTCAACGACATAATCGAATTTTCAATCTGATCATTCGATCTCCATTCCTCTGATTATTTTATTATTTCTATTCGTGTTTATGATTGTGCCAGAATTTGTGTTCTACTTTATATCTCATCAAATAACTGAAGCTTGTGATCAAAATTAAGATTATAACTTATACCAACAGCAGAAATTATACACCAGTTTTCGTTTTCTTCCTTCCAAAGTTTTGACGCCAACAAAGTTTGCACTGAAAGGTATCATCAATGATTTCTGGGTTGAGCTCTTCTGCTGTAACCGGAACATATTTCTATTTTCTCTTGAATGTTTGAAATCTCATCCTCTCTTCATCTTCGATGTCCACATCTCCCATTGAACAACAAGATATATGAGTTCAGCGACTACAAAAGGTACAAGTTCTTTGTTGCTTCAGTTTTTTCCTTACGTCTATTCAGTCTTTTGAAAAACAATACATGCATCTGTTGGTTATATCTACTGACTACTGTCTTTTGTTTTAGGCGTCATTCACTCTACTGACACTCTTTTTATTAACTATTTGCCGCCATACTCTCCTGTTCTGGCATACTTCTCTGGGCCAGTGATCCCAGATCTGAAACGAGATGCGGTCCAATACTATGACAGGGCTATGTCCGTGTGAATATAGTAGGAGACGCTGTAAGTGACTGAGTTGCGCGC
>NC_046657.1:157237674-157253651 GCF_010883055.1 Belonocnema kinseyi
GCGCGCGCAACTCAGTCATTTACAGCGTCTCCTGCTATATTCACACGGACATAGCCCTGTCATAGTATTGGACCGCATCTCGTTTCAGATCTGGGATCACTGCTCTGGGCACGCTGCCATTTACTTTACCTTGATACACTTGTTTCGTTAGTCGTTCATTGGGCATTCTCTCAACATGTCCGAACCATGTTAACCGATTTCTTTCCCATATGTCCACTAGCGTCTGTTGGTTATATCTACTGACTGAAGGATCAATGTTTCCGCTACTTTTCTTCTAAATTCTTAAGGACTGAATTTTAAGTTGAACGGTATCATATTTCCGATACAAAAAATGTAAAACATCACATATGTGGGACAGTTCCAAGCATCACTTTCAGCTTGATACGGTCTGCTTTTTATACGTGTTTCATTCCACAGCACATGCTTTAAATCACTTACAGTACACGGAGGTTTGCATCTCTTTATGTATGTATGAAATGCTCCAAGAACTTTTTCTTTACCGCCTGATTTTTCGTACGGATCCATTAGTGTCAGAGTTTCTTGTCTTATATCTACAAAAAGTAAATAACAGTGACCTTCAAACATATATGTGATAAGTAATTTTTCCTTCAGTGGTGTTTTAATTTTATACACATCTGAGCTCGAACTCTTCCCTTCTTGTGGGAAATTACCAATGACCTTGTTTGCAATGTCCGTGGGCATATAAGATATATTTTGGTGTTTCTAATGGTCCATGTGGGTCGCAGTGAAGAAGTTAATTACTATCGAATCGAGCCGTATGTTTACATTTACTATTGGGGAGAACTGCTTTGCAGTTATTTGAAACTCCGTCACTACCAGTGGTAGGTTTATATTCGATTTATAGATTCCAATTTTTAAATGCTCGGAATGTGAGGTAATATAATGCCCTAAGCTATTTATAAGCCCGGTTGGTAATATCTCGAATTGTCCCACAAATTTGATTTTCGAAATCGCAGGAAATGTGTCAGGTACTTGAGAAGTTACCAAAACATTTTCCTCGAATTTATCATCCTGCACATTAATCTGTTCCTGAAGCATCCTCGCAGTTCTTGTTTTTTCTTTCTTTTTATCGAAGTTTTGCTGGTTGATTCCTCTTAGTGCTATTTTCTGCAGTGTGCACTAAGGTTTTAGATTCAGTTGTACTATTTTTTTGTTTGCTGGATATTTTTTTGGTAACTTGTCTTTTGACTTTGTGATTATATATTCCTTCTCACTTTCAGCTAATTTCTCTTCCTCTTTGCCCATAATTTGTGTCCCCATACTCATCAGTTGTTTTCCCGAATAAACTGTATACTTTCTTCTCTTAAGTTTTTGTTTTTCTATAGCTGCTTTCGTTTTACCTCATTTTTCTGTTTAGAATGGATTTGATGCTGCTTCAGGGTACGGAGGTTTTGGTACAACATGGACATGTGATTTTGCACCAATGTTTAACTTCTGTTCGGCAACAGCCATCGATGAAAAATTTGCAAGAGCACGAGTTAGTTCTCCAATGGAGTTACCGTATTCTAAAGGTACAATGAAGCCAGTGGCTAGAGGAACATATGGTAAGAATGTCTTTAGTAAATAAGTTGCAAATATCAAAGCATAATATTTTATGATTATGGGTGCTTCCAAATTATTATCCATGATACTACTCTTGTATGACAATTTATTCCAGTAATGTTTTGTAAAACTTAGAATTTTCGCACATTATTGTACAGTTTTTGTGCACGTCATAGAACTCTTATTACACTTCAAAAAATTCTTCGCTATTCAATGCATCGTCCATGACTTTCTGGACTTCATGTTTACTCTTATTTTGTACACCAGACAATACCGTTATTGCACGCTTAGCTCGTTTTTCTTCTCTTTCCAAAATTACAGTCAAAAGGTCTTCGAATACATTACCCAAATCATCAATCGATTTGCACATAATCACAAGAGCAAAACATTTAAGGAAGAATGTCTTCATTCCCTTCAGGGGTTTAAATTCATTCTCATTATCAATTGTTTTTGCTATTCTGCATATAATGTGTGCATTGCATATTAGTATTATAATTATTGCAGCAGGTTTATTCACTGATCCCATCAAAATCTCCTAAATTAGATTTAGGTAATCTTGTATGCTAGTACATTTACATTCTCTATTCCATTTGCACAATATGCCGTTAATAAAAACTAAACTCAAGTCTACAAGAACTGCTTTAAAAACAGGCCATTTGTTTGTATATTCCATTACGAATGTTCTGAAATGTGACTCACTCGGCAGGGGAAAGGAGTAGTGTGTGGAAGGGATAGAGAATTTTCAGATTGATCCAGAATTCTCGTGTTATTTAAGTAAATAACACGTTCGTTCCGCAACACTGCTCCGACCCAGGTTGCTGATTAATCTCTCTAGAAATTACCCCAAGCGAAAAACCTCACGAAGTCGTTATGTAAGGTTCCCCACTTGGGTCCATTAGTGGCCTAAGTCTTTTGTTTTAGGCGTCATTCACTCTACTGACACTCTTTTTATTAACTATTTGCCGCCATACTCTCCTGTTCTGGCATATTTCTCTGGGCACGCTGCCATTTAATTTACCTTGATACACTTGTTTCGTTAGTCGTTCATTTGGCATTCTCTCAACATGTCCGAACCATGTTAACCGATTTCTTTCCCATGTGTCCACTAGCGTCCCTTCTGCACCACATTATTTTAGAATTATCTTGTTACTTACTTGGTCCATCAGGGTTTTCCCGCATATGATGCGCATGAATCTTATGTCAATTGTTTTAATTTTACTCTGATCTTTTTCTTGATAAGTCCATGTTTCGCTACCGTATAGTACAGTCGGTACAAATATAGAATTATGTATTGCCATTTTAGCTTTATTTGATATATTTTTACTTCTGATAAGGGGACCTGCTCTACCGATAACCTTCTTACCTTCGTTTATGCGTCTATCTATTTCCTCATCTATCTTCCCGTCCCTAGTAAATAAGCTACCAAGGTATACAAACTTATCAACTTGTTCAATTCTCTCATCATTTAATAAAATATTGGATAGTGTTTTCTCACTCTTTCCTTTGAACACCATAGTTTTTGTTTTATTTGCGTTAATTTTGAGGCTTATGCTCTTCATGCTTGCATCTAGTTTATTCAACATTCTTTGTAAGTCTTCGATAGAATCGGCCATAACAACCTTATCATCTGCGAGCGCTAATCCACGTACCCTTACTGTTTCGAGATCCACATCCTCTTCGTCGAAGACAGCCATTCTTAAACTCTTGTCCATAAATAATATAAATAACCATGAAGACATAGCGCATCCTTGTCTTACTCCTTGAATAATATCGCAGCAGTCACTCAGTTTCCCACTCTTACACTTGCTTTGCTACTTGTATATATTGTTTTTATAGCTTGTAGGAGCCATCCATTGACTCCATATTCTTTCAGGACCTCCCGAAGTTTACTTCTATCCACCAATATGAATACTTCAAATATGGTAATTATTGATTCACGTCCTCCAAACAGGAAATTGATGTAGATAATTATTTTACATTTCAAAAAGTGTGGATTTCGATATTTCGCTGAGGTTGCATTTATATGAAGGCAATCCGGCTTTGCGTCAATAACAACTTTCAATTGGTTCTCGGTGTAGATTAAGATCTGGAACAGCGGTGTGAAAATTCGTACTGCTCCTTTACCGATGTCATGTTGCTCTATCCACAATTAAACCACATCTTTGATGTCTATTGTCTTTAAGCGCAATCTGCCCTCACAACGTGCTTCTGATTTTATTTTCTCCAAAACTTTTAATCTTACACATCGCCAACGTTTCCATCACTTACAAATTCCTAATCGCAATTCTGATTCATACTCAAGTATACCATTCTAACTGATCTGTATTTCAATAATTTTTTTTAAATTCTACGTTTAGGACCATGGACTGGACTGAAAGGTTTTATTATATCAATGACTCCGTGAATTTTGATTATTGGTAAATTACTGGAAACAAATATTTGCATTACGTGCTCATTAAGCTCAAACATACTAAATCTGAATGATGCTATATAACTAACTTAATGATAACGTTTGTTTGCTCTTATTTCTCCATAAAAACGTAGTAAGCAAGGGCATTTTAACGTCTTCCGCAAAACCAAATAAATTTCGTCTCTGAGGATACTATCGCTTAATTCACCTGCCGGAGTTGATACTCTCAGTGTTAATATCTCTCCTGAAACCAAAACCTCTGACTATTTCGTATCCTAGTCCTGTGACAGGGTAGATTACATTGATCTGTCACTTTTAAAAGGGGACTCATTTAATAATGCGCGAACGCACAGTGGGCCAGGAGACCCGGTTTCGTGGCCAAAAGTCGGAAAACATATATAAATGTACAACAATGAATTGCAAGGACACTAATATATGGTTTTCGAAGGTGCTGATTCCGAATCTAATGTCAGAATTCCAAAAAACAAAATGGCGGATCCAATATGGCGGAGCCTAATTTCAAAAAATCATTAAATCCACTCAAAAAGTGGTATCAAGGGGTTTTAGAGGGCGCTGAATGCAAATCCGAAGTCAGAATTAAAAAAAAAAAATAGCGGATTCAATATGGCGGACATTCAACACGAAAAATTATTGGATATACTTGGAAAGTGGTATCTAGGGGTCTTTGAGGGCGCTGATTGCGAATCTGATGTCAGAATTTCGGAAAACAAAATGGCTGATCCAATATGGCGGACGATAATTTCAAAAAATTATTGGATTCACTTAAAAAGTGGTATCTAAGGGTTTTTGGAGGCTCTGACTCCGAATCTGCAATCGAAATTTCGAAAAACTGAACGTACTTGATTCTATTGAGTCCCCTTGCCCCTCACTATTCGGGGTGCTTGAATTAAGAGAGTCCCCTTGCCTCTCACTACTCGGGGTGCTTGATTTGAGTGAGTCCCCTTGCCTCTCACACTTTCAATTGGTTTTCGCTTACAAATTGTCGTGAGTTCCATCTCCCTCTTCATCGGTCAATTCAATTTCGTCTAGACGAATTTCAGTTTCTGAAAGATCAGCCTCTTCATCTTCTCGATCTGCTATATCGGAACTGGATGTTGCGTCTTCTGGTATCATATTTACTCGAGGCGCAGCGAGTAAAACTCTGAAATTTTCGGAAATGGGCAAAAATTTCTTCTTCTGAAGTGGCGAATGAACACTGATCGCAGAAATGAGTGGATCGGAAGAATCCATTACTCTATAATACACATCATACGTATTAGCTTGGCGGTCGTGTTTTCTGCTGTAAAATTGTCTGTAATTCTTATAGTCTTTGTTGCGAGCTTCAGAAGCTTCTTCGCCAAGCATTCCTACCGGCAACACGCTTGTGCTTATGATTGCGGCTCCGTGAATGAGTATCTTATGTAACGCTAAAGGCGTAGGATACCAGTTGTTGTGAGTTACGTATATTCGGGCAGTAGAATCACAAAGTTTTCCAAACTCAAGTGGATTTATCGGGAGCTGTTGTGACATAGCGGTTAAAATTGTTTTGAAATTACGAAGTAACTCACAGTCAAGTCCAAGATGTTCTGCAAGTTCATCAGTATTTCCAAAAGCTCGTCGAGCTGTGTTCCCATCGTTCGTAGTGCCAGAGCCTCCTGGTTTTGGTTTATCCACTATCAATCCCAACTTTTCCCACAAAATCTCTTGAACCTTTTTTTTCCACTGAGCAAATATTTCTTTTTGAGCAGGAGATTTTACTTGCCAGACCTTGAGAGGTAGCCTGTACGAAATGTGCAAGCAACATTCTAGTATCCTGATCCACGCATGTATTGGACTGAGTCCATACATCAACGAATTTACGTCTGGTAGAAATAGGTCCATCAGCTTATTGAACAGGTCATTGAAGAACTTAGGAGTTGAATGACAGATGGGGCAAGTTTGCATGGATTTTGTCCCTGTTATTATGTTCAGTACTTTGCCGTCTATCAATGTTAAGAACAAAGAAAAATGGATTCGAATACTCCGTCTATCATCTAATGCAACTCTATGAGTTTCTAGCTTGTCAGTTTGATTCTCAATGTTCTTTTTTTGATTCAAAACAATTGCCTCGGTTTCTTTAGTTTGCAGTATCTGAATAGGGCGACAAGATCTTGGCGATTGAGACGCTCTGTTATTCCAAAGAATAACATTGTCCGCATTGGACAATCTAAAGAGGGATGAGAGAAGTTACAAACAAGCTTTCATCACTGAGACTCTTATTGTCTTCTGCTGATTTAAAAGATTGCTTGTAAGGTGAATGACCAGTACTATCATCCATACCCCACGAACACATCAACGAAAGATCCATTTCCGTACTACCTAAATTATGCATATGCTGGATTATGACTTACCTTTGCGATTCCACAATCCTACTGGAAGTGTGATTCAACAAGGCCTGCAGAGTTACCTCTGCTTTTTTCTCCGAAATCGAAATTTTTTCTTCGGGTGGTCTACATTGCATCTTAACTTCTCTAACACAATTGTACGACGGCCAAATATCAGCACCAGAGTTTTTCCTTTCCAACCGTTTATTTGTGTATACAGATTTAGTTAGGGAATTATCGAGAAGGAAAGTAAGAGTTTCTTCAGAAGTCTTTTTTTTTTATTGGAATTTCCGCTGCCTCCAACAATTTTCTAACTTTTCTTGGTTGCTCCAAGTTTCCTGAAACCTTCTTGAGAACAGTCTACAAATCTTTCTTATCAGTTCGATTTTCTGCATAGCATGAAGCAATTAATAGTTTCTCCGGATCGTGCTTCTGTTCAGTACTGATTTTTGCAGATTCCCGCCGCTTTGAGCGATCAGATTTCTCATGATATTCTAGGCTTGGGCGACCAAGATGAGAAGATGTTAGATGTTCTCGCTCAGTTTTCATGGCCAATAAAACTGGAAATTCGGAATTCAACCATTCAGCATTTTTCGTCTCAAACTTATCCATGATCCTCCTCTCAGCTTTGTATTTTTCAGAGCGTCTACTTTTGAGAGCTCTCAAAGAGGCTTTTAATCTCTCAACATATGCCCTTTCAATTTTATTGACATTCAATTCCATTTTTGATAAAATGAAGAAAACAGTTGTTTCTACATTATTAGTTTTGAGGAGTTCTCCAAGAACTTCCCTTTTAGTGAATTTCGTGATTTTATATGACAAAATGTTTAAATATGGAACACAATATGAGAACGACAGTGACAAACACGGAGAAAAGAAAAGAATAATTTGTTAACTTATTCAGAAAGTTTATATATGGAACATGTATATATTTTATACATCAATTATGTTCATTAATATTTTATTAATATCTACGCACGGAATGTGGACGGAAAGCGGATTGCCGAAACAAGTGAGTTCGCACGTCCTCGTTGAACCGGCTAGGAAAACAAATGAAGGTAAGCTAGCAGCAGCGCAGCGCTCAAGACGCCATGGCATGGTCGTGTGCGGCCATGTATATATACTATAAGCAGCGAAACAAATGAAAAGTAGCAAAAAGTAGCACACCTATGCTCAAGCGCACATCCTAAGGAAGACATTCATATATTTTAGAACTCAATATGCTGTGTTATGTCATGTTATGAGCAATCGGAAGCAGGTGCTCTGCTGTATAATCTTGTTCTACATTCACTAATAATATGATTATATTAAATTGCAATTGACAATTCCAGATTCAATTGACTTCAGAGAAAGTTTACACTTTGATTAATAAAATAAATGTAGGTAGGAGGTTTGCTATCGATTTCTTGGAATAAAAAAACGTATTCCACGAACGTCAGTAGCATTACTAATTTTAGCAAGATTTTCTACTTTGTGCTTATGTCATCGGAACAAAAATTCATCAATTAACGTATAATTGTCGTCAAAAATACTTCAATTCTTCCTCAGATTAGTAGTCTATTTCATTTTTCCGAATTCAAGAATCGACTTTTGGCCACGAAATCGGGTCTCCTGGCCCACTGTGGAACGGCATGACCGCTGCCACGGCCAAGAACGGAAGTCTCGACCACAGGACACTTATCGAAAATTGTTAATTGTTTATTTATACCTTCCGAATGTTTGTTGCATGTCCTATCCACCATCTCCAAAACTCCGAGAACAATAACAACGCCACGGACTCAGGGGATGAGCTGCCACTTCCAAGGGTTCGTTGAATTTACCAACGACCAGGTTAATGACTTATAACCAACCACATTTCCGCCATCATGTGCCTCTAGTTTCCGATCTCAGCACGAGAATGCGGGTCTCAACTTCTCATCAAGGGAGCGTTTTCACTCGGTGGAGAATTCACAGTTTTCTTCCTCCATCTTGTCGCTGAGGTATGACGTCACCACTACAACTGCCACTCCATGTTATGGCCACCTAGAACCAGTCCAGTAACTATACCACTACAGTACACCACCCTGATCCTTCAATGTGACATTGGTCACATTGGCACGAACAATGGGGAAGATTTACAACCAATGATTGGAAACTTGGCAAGTGGGGTCTCATCGGTCTTCGGATCGAAAATCGTTTGGACGTCAACATCGAGATTCGACTATGCAACGAGCGACCACCAAAAGGTTATAATATGTAAAATCGGTAACTCTGTTTACACCGTAAGTTTGAAAAACTCGTAAAAATGCGCATGCGCGCCCTCTGTGGTCGAAACTAATTAATAGGCTATTTATACTTTTACTGCTCACGCTTGATTTAAATTTTCCCGCGCGAAACCGAGGCTGGCAAACTTCGAGATCTATTTAATGTTCTTCCGAAAAGATTCATAAGGATTGGAATCGGGTTCTAGTGTGGACATTGCCTTAGTTTATGCTGATAAATGGCACTAGATTATCAAAAATAGTTTTGATCCCGGTTGCTAGAGATTAGTTCATTGTTCCTCTGCTAGGCGCGTACCTAAGTTCATTAAAACTTTTATTTCAATATAAACTCAGTATCTAGCTTGTAAAACCATGATCGAACGTACTTTTATTCAGTTATTAATTTTAGTTCTAGAATTTTCTCAATAGTGGCGCTGTGATTCGGGTTTGGTCGATTTCTGTGCCGAGCGAAAAATAAATTCTTGAAATAAGTCAAAGATTCTTCAGTAAGCGTTAAAGTACCTAATATAGTCTTTGTTTAATTATTAATTTCTTTTTTTAATAAACCTTATCTAGTGATATTTATGTAAAATTTATATTAATCCTTTCGTAATTTAAAATTTTTCCCGCCAATTGCTAAAACTCAGGAACTTTGATATATTTCAAGAATCACTTCACTTCCAGGCCGTTTTGTTTTGGAAACCACAGAAACTCACTTCTACTAATAGTTATGCTGGATTGTACTGTTATTTAACAATTTATTAAGGAAATCAGTGTAGAATTGGCTACTAGATAGTAAGGATCAGTAGTTCCGAGTTTCTCCGGTAGTGCGTTGCGGCTTGAGGTTCTGTGAACGCGCCCTGACGCGAGAAACCCGTGAAGTTGACGGTCTAGGCGCGTTGCACAGGACTTGCCACTTTCACTCACTTACGTTCTTGGTCCCGGACTGGCGACATGCACCGTGACTTTACATTCAGGATTACGTAGAAAAAAGAAATTAAAACATTGATTTGGATTTTGGATTCTAAGAAATTAAAAAATAGGAATGTCTAAGGTAAATTTTTTTTTATCTTTCGGCGAGCGACGCGATGAGTGGATGGCCCTGGATCCATGAGGACTTGCTTGCAATTGACTTATTGCATTGCCTGGCTTGCCCCCTTTAAGAGTGCTCTTTCTTTAATTTAGCTTCCGCCTTAAAAACGGCGAAGTTCAAACGAAAAATGTCGAGTCAGTGCGCGAGATTTTGTGCGATTTTGTATATTTCGTAGTTAGGTCGGAATTCCATGTCTTCGACCACGTGGTCTCCGCTAACATTTCCGTTCTTTTTCGAGTTTAATTGAAAACCCTTTTAATTGTCTTTCATCAATAAATACCGGATTGTTCTTCTTTCTCCTATCAATTGACCATTGGATTTTTATGACCCCCCTCCCCCTGTGAGATACCCGTGCTCATCCTCTCACTGAGATCTTTCCTTTTGTACTTCCCCAGTAATTCTCCTGACCCTTGCCTGAGATTTTACAGACTTCCTTCCTGAGATCTTCCTGACTCCTTTCCCCTGTTTTCTTTACTCGTTTTCAGGTTCTAGCGACTTTTATGTTCACTTTATTTTGCCAGGCCACGTGTTGCTCTTTGGGTATTTTAGGTATATGAATTGGAAAGAAAATTTAAATCAAATTTTTAAATACGGCAGTGAATTTTAAATTGACTAAAAAATTTTTTAATGGATTAAATTGATTGAAATTAAATCGATTAAATTGATTTACAATGAAACTTTAAATTGTCCAACTGGAATTTAGGAGTTTAAATTTAATAATTTTAATTAAAAAAATAAAAAATAAAGCAGTTGGATTGGGCTCATAGGGGGCTCAGACCTGAATTTCACAGGGTAATTCGTCGCTCTCACTAACGGACCTTTGATGAACTTTCGCGTCTCGGTAGAGGTTGGGAGAAGGAGTGGACAGCCATTAAAGAAAATAAACCACCCCCTAATCCCGAGAGTTCGTTTTTGCAGGAGTTCGCGTATCGCGATTCAGTAGCCTAGAAACCCTTGAAGAATAGCTCCACGGCCATTACCGAAAATAATTTGGTGTCGTCCGTTAAAACAACGGAAAATGTTCCGGAGGCTAACAGTAAGACTCCCAACGGCAACGGTAACGGTAGGGGCAGAAGCGGTGGGAAGGGCGGAAGCAACGGTAACGGTACGCGAAGTGGAGGTCAAATTAATAACGATCAATCGGGTGAGGAGCAGCCGAGCTCGACTACGCCCGCTGCTCCCACCCAACAAGCTGATTCGCGAGATAATAATTCTAGCGCTTCTGGCGAGATCACCTTTTTCAGATGTAGACAGGTATGAAATTATCAAAAGGGCTGCGCATAGTCACGTAAAATAGCGTGCTACGCATGTTAGAGGGAGGGATTCACCCTTAAGACATGCCGGGATTGCTCGGGAAACGCAGCGTGGAAGCAGTAGGATCGATCCTTACTGCGTCGCAACTTAAAGAGACCGCCAACACCGTGTCAGACGTCTCTAGACTTATAAAAACTTTTGTATTGGCCTTGAATGATTTAGACGAGTATAAGGGTGTTAATGTGCCACCGAACGGCTTTGATTTTAGAGCGGCGTCTTCCGATGAGGCTCTAACCTCAATTTTGGTTGAGGGTCTTGTGCACGGGGAGGATGGTAATTCGTCGCGTCCTGTTGGTACCCTTACTGATTTTAAACAGGAGGCGGCGAACGACACCATTTTGGTTACTGTAGATCCCTGCTCAGGAGATTCATCCTCATCACTTTCGGGTCGTGTCCTTATAGATTTTAAACCAGAATGTGAGGAGCTAGATTTTGAGGAAATTAGGATCGTGGAGGAGGATGGTTCGCCGCGTTCTGTGTGTACCTTTTCTGCTTTAAAACAGGAAGCGGCGAACGGCACCATTTAGTTCAATGAAGGCCCTGCTTTAGGAGATAAAATTTCATCAATTCCGGGTCGTGTTGTTACAGATTTGCAGCCGGAATGCGATAAATTAGGTCTAGATTATTTTGAGATCGCTGAGGCGTGTATACAAAAATTTTCCGATCCTGACCAGATCGCCGGGATACTACAAATCGAGTTGGTACGCGGTACAGTGCACCTTAAGATCTCTATATCTCTATATTGGATCTCTATATTGAAAACCCTGGGGAAAGAATTAGACAGCTCACGTAAATCTATGGTGATTTTGGCAAACGGTTCCAGAGACGAGATCTTAGGCATGGTTGAGCTGCCCTTGACTATCGACAGGATTATTAAGGTATGCGAATTCAGGGTAGCCACCAATTTGGATACCGAGTTTGTCTTAGGCTTAGACGTGCAATCAGATTTTGATATGGTGTTTGCGGCGCGCTCCAAGGAGATTTGGATGCCAGGCATAGACGGAGAGGTCTATCCACTCGACACCTGGTTAACCGTGGAAGAGAATTGTGGCGGTATTTTAGATTTATCGAGCGAACAGGATAGGGAGCTTCAGGATTTAATCAAGAGGAAAATAGTTCCTAAGAGGGAGGGCCAGCTTAACGCCACTCATTTGGTTAGGCATCACATAGACGTGCAGGGCCATCCACCTATCAGGGAGAGGTATAGAGTAGTGTCCCCAAAGGTAAATGAGAGCATGTACGCAGAGGTCGATAGGATGCTTGCCGAAGGGGTGATTAAAGAGTCCTCAAGTGAATGGTCAGCTCCTATAGTAATCGCTAAGAAGGGTGACGGGGGTTGCCGGCTTTGTTTAGATTTTAGGAGGCTTAACGCCATCTCTAAGAGAGACGCCTACCCCCTCCCATATATGTCGTACATACGAAGGCAGCTTCGAGGAGCTAGATTCATTTCCAAGATCGATCTCAGTGCGGCATTTAATCAGATCCCGTCGGATGAGTCTTGTCAGGAGTTTACGGCATTTGTGGTTCCGGCCAGGGGGCTTTTTCAATTCGCTCGTATGCCTTTTGGACTGACAGGCGCTCCGGCTACCTTTCAGAGGCTTATAGATAAGATTATTACTCCCAAGATGAGACCTAATGCCTTCTCCTACCTGAACGACATCATTGTAGTCACGGAGACCTTTGAAGAGCATCTCCTTTGGTTGGAGAAAGTTCTCGATAGGATTTGTGAGGCTGGCCTGACTATCAATCCCGATAAGAGCGAGTTCTGTTTTGCCGAGGTACGTTATTTGGGCTTTATAGTCAACAAAAGAGGATTCAGGCCAGACCCAGATAAGATAGCTCCCATCCTCTCTTACCCAGCTCCCTGTACGGTTAAACAGCTTCGTAGGTTTATGGGGTTAGCATCATGGTATAGGCGGTTCATTCCTGAGTTTGCTAAAATGGCGGAACCCTTGAACAGGCTATTTAAGTTAAATGTGAAGTGGCATTGGGGTCAGGAACAGCAGGATGCATTTGACTGGCTTAAAGAAGCACTGACCACTGCATCCAATCTCGCTTATCCTTCGGTCGGAGATATAGAGGAGAACCCCTTTCACCTTCAGACAGAAGCTAGTGTCACTGGTCTGGGTATGGTGCTGACTCAAGTGCAGGATGGCTAGGAAAAGGTGATAGCCTCCGCGAGTCGCACCCTGTCCGCAGCTGAACGCTATTCGGTAACCGAGCGTGAGTGTCTCACAGTCGTGTTCGGGATTCGGAAATTCTGAGAGTACCCGGAGGGGTTTCACTTCAAGGTAATAACCGACCATAGTAGTTTGAGATGGTTACGTAATCTAAAAAATCCTACTGGTAGACTCGCAAGGTGGTCCCTTGAACTCCTTGAATACGACTACGAGATTATTCACCGCAAGGGAGTTTTACATCATGTACTGGACGCGTAGTCCAGGATGTCAGAGGAGGACCCTCTACCGGTTTCGTCAGTAACTGAGCCGGAAGACCTCAAATTCGAGGATTCGACTGACCCCTGGTATAAAAAGCGGCTACAGCTGGTAGTGGAGCGACCTGAGGTGTTTTTGGATTGGAAAATCGAAGCTGGTTGTTCCAGAAGAGTTCAGAATCACTGTGATTGAGGAACACATTCCGAGCCTCAATCGGGACACTTGGGTAGGGATAAGACTTATGCGCGTGTGGCCCTCAGATATTACTGGCCTGGGTTGTACTCGGACTTCGCACATTTTGTTCAAATATGTGACCCTTGCCAGAGGTGTAAGGTGGAACAAGCTCGCCCAGCTGACATGATGGGTCAGCGCGTCGTCGAGCAACCCTGGACAGTTGTAGCTGTGGACGTCATGGATCCTGTTTTTCCAAGATCTTTTCATCAAGTGGGTGGAGGTCCTACCAATCAGGACTACGAATTGTCCCACTGTTAGGAAGGCCTTTGACGATTTTGTGATGTCACGATGGGGTACCCCGGAAGTCTTGCACACTGACAATGGCACTGAGTTCGCCAACAAGCTCTTAGACAACATGTGCAAGACAATCAAAATAATCCACACGACGAATCCGGTTTACCACCCACAGGCAAATCCTACTGAGCGTGTAAAGCGGGTGTTAAAAACAGTGATTGTAGCCTTCCTCAATAAAAACCATAAGGAATGGGACGCACATTTGCCAGAATACCGTCACGCGTACAACACCGCTTCTAACGGCACACTTAAAGTCTCATCAGCCTTCCTGAATTTTGGGCGCAATCCTCTTCCCTACCGGTCTTTAAAAAGAGATCTTGAGAGAGCCACTCAGCACGATAGTGCTGACCGCGCGAAATGGGTGGAGCGAGTTAAGCGATTAGATTACTTGAGAGATCTCATTTGCCGAAATCTTGAGCGCGCTTACGTATCTCAGGCCAAGTACTATGATGAGAGCAAGCGTGCTCGCTCTTTCCGGGTAGGTGACCTCGTCTTAAAGTGTCAGCGCGTCCTCTCGAAAAAGAAAGACAACCTTGCGGCTAAGCTTTGTGATAAATTCGACGGACCCTACAAGATTAAGCGCAGGCTGTCTCCGGTTGTGTACGTATTGGTCACCGAGAAAGGGAAATACGCGGGGAAGGAACACATCAAAAATCTGAAACCTTATGTCCAAAATTCGATTCCAGGGGCTTGCGAACCGTAAACAGCATTAGCTATAGGACACGTCTTTTTGTGATTGTAGAATACCGATCTCACCAAGGGCCCTAGGGCCGGAATAAGCCGCGCCCGGTCAGCTCCAGGAGGAAATGCAACCGCAGCCTGGGAATCTCAACTGGGTCAATCTCGACCAAGCGGAACCCGCGAGATCGTGTGGACCCCGATCCGAAGAGAGGGGTACCGCACACCCTCACTACTTCACCCATCTCCAAGTAATAAGGAAATGATAGATGAAGTGAGGTGGATGAGGGTTTTAGGTTATGAAAACCTGTCAAGGAAAGGGTGGCTGAAGATGGGCGCCCCCAAGCCTAGGGCTTATAGGGGGCCAACCCATAAAAATTGTTGGTCCTGCGGTCAGCAGGGCCACCTCCAAGGACAATGTCCTGACCCAGCCCAGGGCGGGGTACTTTGTTTTGGCTGCGGGGAGCCCGGAGTGCGGAAGTCAAATTGCCCTAACTGCGGGCCCCTGTACGTATCGGACAAGGTGCTCAAGGACGAGTGGAAGCGCCGGCCAGGGCAGGAGGTTTTCAGCAGAGAGGCCCGGTTGATCAAGCAACAGACCAGGTCCCACCAGACGGGACACATCAACAGTCTCGCCGTGGCCAGACGATAGGGCCCAAATCGCCTAATAATTTTTTTAAATTTAAATCTGCGTCTGTGTCCAAAATTTTTTTTCCCTCTCTTTACTGGTTCATTTCCGACCTGATGTATGTTGACCTGATGTTAATGTATTAAAATCAAATAAATATTTTCTTTGTGTTCGAACCATACTATTCGTGCCCTTGTTTTTTTTAAACGACCCCATTCGGAGTAGTTAACTCATGAGACCAGACGCACTAGGAGGATCCGAATTCCTGCCAGATTCAAGGTAACTGTTTCACGATCCCGGGTTCCGTATCACCCCGGTTTAATAACACTCCCTAGCTCCAGCCTAACATTCTTAAACCACCCATATGCTTTACGCTTTCTCTAACTTCTTACTTTTATTTTACTTTACCTCATTTCGATCTATGCCTTTATTTATCCTGTTTCGCTTATTATTTTGGTTTAGGCTTATGCTATCATTTCTTTTATTAGTATGGTTTTGGGTTCGGCTAAGGACCTTCGGATTCGCCTTATTATTTATTATTTGTTTTTCTGATTTGCTATTACCTATTTTAATTTCGCCTTATTTCTTTCTTTTCTTTATTTTTCTAACAGAGATTTGATGAGTGCACTTTGGAGGGGTCAACCGAGGCTTTGGTCGTGTGGGTCGCTCGCCGATTGGTAAAGAGGAAAACCTTGAGCTCCGATTTAAGTAGGGGGGGGGGGGGG
>NC_046657.1:157253661-157263353 GCF_010883055.1 Belonocnema kinseyi
TTGTGACAGGGTAAATTTCATTGACCTGTCACTTTTAAAAGGGACTCATTTAATAATGCGCGAACCGCATCACCACGGCCAAGAACGGAAGTTTCGACCACAGGGCACTCATCGAAAGTTGTTAATTGTTTATTTATACCGTCCGAATGTTTTTCGCATGGCCCATCCACCACCTCCAAATCTCCGAGAACGATAACAATGCCACGGACTTAGGGGATGAGCTGCCACTTCCAAGGGTTCGCTGAATTTGCCAACGACCAGGGTTAATGACTTATCACGAACCACACTTCCGCCATCTTGTGCCTCTAGTTTCCGATCTCAGCACGAGAATGCGGGCCTGAACTTCTCATCAAGCGAGCGTTTTCACTCGGTGGACAATTCACAGTTTTCTCTCTCCATCTTGTCGCCGAGGTATGACGTCACCACTACAACTGCCACTCCATAGTATGGCCACCTAGAACCAGTCCAGTAACTATACCACTATAGTTACCAGATATGGTCAGAACCCAGGCTGGGCCAATTAAAACTCTAGCAGTACATCGCCATCTTGGCAACACTGTAAACATCATACCAGGGAGTTATCGCACTACCTAACGCTACCCTGAATCTTCTACCTAATATTGGTCACATTGGCATATTGAACATGCAGTCATGGTGATGAGGAGTGCTGCCCACAATTTTATTTATTTTTAACACTAAAATGCACTGCATGTCCAGGAGGGTGTATTACACTTCTGTTATCTTATTTAATTAACAAAACAATAATACATAATTTTTAAAAAGTCTTTCTGAACCTCACCTTTATAAATTACAGTCACATAACCAAACTCCAATAATGCTTACCTTAAATTAGTATTATAATGACAAATGTAACCAGTTTTACTTCCATATGTATCCCTGATGAGGCTTGGTGTCACCAAGCTAAAGCTTGTTTTTTAATAAAAAACTAAGTGCCATATCACGACTAGTAGATCAACACCGTCATTACATCGAAACAATATTATTACCTTACGCTAGTTAACAAAAAAGTTACATCTTTAAGAAAAAATAACAATGGATTGTTTTAACAAATAATTTTGTTAAGTTCATTAAATTATTAATTAAATTAATTTAGAGAATCTCAATAAAAAAAATCTGCCCGATAATCTGCTCGATAATATATTTATCTCGGGTGTCGCGCTCGGTCCTTGTGCAAAGACACTCTTTTGTTTAAGCTCCTTCGGCTTTAACAAACACATTCTCATCACGCATCTAGTGCTTCGCACTCGAGTTTATTCCCGAAATTGTATACCATTCCCATAAATATATATTACCATCATTCAAAACATGCATTGAAATACAATTTTGAATGATTTGTCTATAATTACAGATGCCCAGAATTCACTGTAGTTCTAGCTCCAGCTATAGTAGCGATGAAAGTGAATCTAGTGATTCTAAATCTATATCGGTCCTTAGAGAAAAAATTGATAAAATTAAAAAGAAATACGAAATGCAGAAGGAGTTAAAAAGTTCAAAAAAAGAAAGCCGAGGAAAGGTCGTTGTCACCAAAAGATAGAGGACTCCACCAGCGAAAGAAATGCCGGAACCGAAGCCCGAGAAGTAAACCCAGCGGAGGGACAAAGACCGCGAACAAAGACGCCCCTCGCGAGAAACGAGAGCTCCATCAGCCGAAAGTAAGCTTGTAGGTTTTAAGAAAAATTTTATAATCAAGCAGCATTAATTTTAAATTGTAAAAAAATTAGAGCGCTAAAAATGTCTAAAATTTGCGGAAAATTGACGCATATGAGTTCTATTAAAATCTATTTTAATAATGTTCAATTTTTTGAACAATTAGATTTAGCGTAGCATAGCAATTAGATTTTTTATCAATTTAAATATTCTGAACGGGGTCGATTTTGGAACTAAGTGTTGTTTTACGAAATTTTTTTTTTCGATTTCAAAGGCCAAATTAATTTTCTTTACAGTAAAGAAGCCCAAAAATTTTAATTGGCGCCTAAAAAAAATATAAAGTAAAAGTTTTAGCTTAATAGACCTGACAGGATTAGAAGTTTTCAACAGATTAAAACCTAATTTTAAAGGTGAAAAATTATTTATGAAAAACTTTAAACACATGATGTCCTCGACTTACATATCTGCATACAAATTTGAAAAAATAATATGTTCCTGAAGTTCTGAATGTTCAAATGAATGAAATATTCTGTCCCACCTCTATTATATATATATATATAAAAATATTCAACCAAATACAATTTAAAATAAAGCATTTTAAGTTTCTTTTGGTAACCTATTATCTGTAGAATAAATTAACTAAAATTTGAACACCTCTTATAGTGTACAAAGCCATAATATTAAAACATTTCGTTGATTTGAATGGTCAGAACTTTCAGTGTGTAAAAGTAAATTGAAAATTCTTTTTCCAAAAATCAGTGCAAGTTATAGTCTTTAGTTATGCAATATTTAGACTGGACCAACCAGGAGCACCTTATAAAAAGACGAACCTGCGTCAGCGGGATTCAAGGGTAGTGGTTTTATAGAAGGCGCTCAATACTTGGACTCCCACTCACAGTCATAGCTGTTTATGCCGCGCTGTTGATTGGTCCAACTTAAATATATTGTAAGTCAAAACTTAAAACTTTAACTGATTTTCAGAAAAGGAATTCTCGATTTATTACTTGTATTTTCATAAATTCATATAAGTCTAGACACTTAACCCTGTGCCTCCCTGTATAATATTGTAAAATGTGTTCCAGACAAGACTTCCGCTTGCCGAGATCGAGAACTTTTAGAATTGGTCTTCTTCAATATAAAATTAACCTGTTTGGTTTTAATATTATCTTTTTGGTTAAGTATGTTATTATTTGTTCTTGTAGCTTTAAAATTGCATTTCGGAGCTCAAAATTTATGCAATTTGCTGACTATTCGTCATTCCATTGAAAAGGTATGTAATATTCAATATTTTTTTATAGTTTAACTTTTAAAGATTTAAGATAAAAAATTCTTTTTTTGAACAATTTGTAATTAAGAGTTCTTTAGTTTTTAAGATTTCCAATGCAACATTGATTAATTGACAATTTAATATGAACTGCCCTTCCTTTTCATGCTCTGTCAGTTTAAATTGATTGTAAAGTAAACAAATCTTAAAAACGACCAATTTTTTAAGCAAACCCAGAAAATTTCCACAAGAAGTGCTTACAAATTGAGATATAAAATATGCTTTCTTGGCGTTTAAAAAAAAAACGAGCAGGCAGACAAAATGCTGCACAAGATGAAAATTGCCCCCATGCCCACGCTTTTGGTGATGGAAGTATCTCTTCCTGTTTTTCGTGCAGTAGCTACCTCTTTTCAATGAGTAGACCCTTCAGTCATGGTATCCCGATGTGCCCTCACACTCATACTAAAATCCAATGTGTCTTCCAGGATTATTTGTTATTAATTAATACGTTTCAAGAATGTCATACCTAATTGTTATGCGATTGTATTGGTTGAAATTTTCCAAGCAATTCAGGGCAAAATATAGCTCTCTACTATGTGTTTTTCGAGAGATAGCATAGTCATGTTTAAATGTATTTTACGTTCATTGTTATTCATATATTGAAATTTTCTTTTTACGTATGTATAGTCAAAATATAAAAGCATCTGCATGATTTTTTTCAAATTTTTTACATCGTTCGTTTCAAAGTTGTCGTCATCGAAAGTCAAGCAAGGATAGAGTGACGTGAAAAACCACGGTTTTCATTCTTTCGCAAAAGATATTTTCCCAAAAAAATTGTTTACATGAACAAATTGGGACTTGTATGAAGTGCAATAAAGTAAGCTTTATTATGGTATAAGCCGTATTTTTATGCGATTTTTTTCTTACGAGTAAACTACAAAAATCTGCAGCTGTTTTGGAGGGGCCTTCGTATCGTGAACTAGTAGTAGTTATGCGAAGACATCCGACCGAAACCCTTCCTCGCGCGTTTAGACAGGTCGGCCAGTCCAGCCAATGCAACGACCGACATTTTTTGGTTCAAATTCGATTCATTCAAAAATACTTTTCATTGGCACAGAAACTGTCTAAAAATTAATTGCATCGGTTTTTTAAGCATCGACAACTTTTGCATATAGTTATGAACAGATTAGGCAACACAAGTATTTTTTAGAGGGCGTTCACCCCTCCGCCCTCGATAATGGTTTTTTTAGGTTTTGCTGTGTATTTTTATCATTACCGTCACATAAAATAGACTTGTGAAAGGCTTAAATCAATTAACAATAGTTTAAACTATTCATATAAACAAATTATATAGGATTCGTCCTTTCTTTTGCTGGATTAAACTTGGTCTCGTGTTCAGGTTATAAGTTCGTTTTCAAGTCTCTTTGCAAATCGTTTCTTCCGAAGTAAAGTGAGATCCCTGAAGACCATGGGTACGGCACTCATTATAAATTGTGCCAGTAACGCAGACTCGGATAAGTTCTCCCTCGCGGATCTCCTTTTAACTAAAAGTTGAATGAAATTGAAGAACCTACCGACTCCTGCTACGAAAAGTTGCATAACCCTGAGTATTTTAAAAAGATTTTATTAATTAAAAAGTTAATTGTGAACTATTAAAGAAATGGTATACACATTAACATGCAACTTGTCAACATTGCTAAGAATAAAGGTTCAATTGCAGAATAGAGGCGTCACTTCTGTTTACTATTATTTTAAAAAATTATTATTATTCTCTTTATTATTTTTTATTATTAACAATGCTTCTCCTTATTTATTTGAAATTCTCAAAACTAGGGATGACGCATTTATTCTGCAATCTAAACATAATTAAATCATTCTCAATAACTAAAATTTGAAATAATTTATAATTTTAGCATTTTTATTGGCTATTTTTTTCTTAAAACTTTTGAAATGATCAAGTTTTTTTGCCACGAGCAAAACGTAACCTCAAAATTTAAAAATCTTTTTTACAAAAATCCTTCTATTCCCAACTTATATTATAAAATTATTATCGGTTAACGTATTGATACTTTTACTTTCGTACAACCTTTTATCCCATTGCACACCATTACATGATTTGCTGATCAGACAAAACTTACTTATTGCTTTATTCAAATTAACCTGCTCTGTCGGTCAGCAAACAAATGCAACTGTTGCACTTGCGTTGTGTGATTCACTCGACTCTCGCGTGCCTCTCTCGGATCACCTCTGAAGCTCTACCGCCCCGTCCCGCATTCCCCTACAAGTTCTAAAAAAATTGATCGAGTGCCGTGCCCATGCTCAAGACCTTTCATGGCCATCTAGCGCTGAACATGTTTTCGATGCGATGCGGACTGGGCAATGCGATCGCGTCATGGTTTGACAGTCAAATCTTTTTTACCTCTACAGTGGATCACTCTAACCCGCGATTTCCTCTTTTGCAGTTTTTTTTTCTGTAATTTTAAATGCCGCGATAGTGTTTTTGCAAACTCACGTAGAAAAAAAGAAAAATAGAAGATGGTGGGTTCGCCCGGTGAACCGAAGACGAAAGAGGAAAGGACATTATGATAACGTCTTCATGTTTTTAAAAAAATAATGAGCACGAAGAATTTTTTGAACTTACAAGAATGACTCCAGACCAAATTGATATATTGGTAGAACTTGTATCTTCTTATCTAACCGCGAGGTAAAAAAAACATCTTCCCATAGAATTGAAAGTGGCATTGACACTATCGTAAGAGATCGTCCACAAATTATATAAGATGTTTTTCTTTTGTTTGAATAAAAACGAGCATAAAATTGCTGTGAAGTTGAGAAGGACACAACAATATAAACAAAAGAAAAACGTCTTACGTAATTTATGGACGATCCCTAAGTTCGCTACAAGTGATATTATCTAATTTCTTAGTATTTATTATCATGGTAAAATATAGTTGTCGCGCCGCGCTCGAATTACGACTCTTAAAGGTATTTAAATTGCTCAAAAACACTATCAATAGATCAAATAACGTAGGAACCTAACCTCAAAACTCTTCAAAATGATACTCGAACATGACTACATTTCGAGCAAAACAAGTTCCAAAAAAGTTATTGCCCCTTCTTTTTCATTATTAGCTTACTATTACTAGTGGTTTTGAGTAATTTAAATACCTTTAAGAGTTGTAATTGGAGCGAATAGCGAGAACAATATTTTGACCATTGTAATTTACAGTTTATTATTACTTTATCATGATGAGTTATTACTTTGATGTTTATGGAAGTATTTTTCTTATAGTTATCTTGCTCGGAGTGGTTCGTTTTGTTCGCAATCCTCGAATTTTAGAATTGTACGCTCAACTGCATACAAAATCATTCATCATTTTTGCCAAGCCATTTAGCTCACTTTACTACCAATGTATCTTTCCGCAGTTACAAGAGAATGATGGCCACAAATGGCTGAAGATTTTTTTGATAAATGGCAGTTTCCGAATTGTGTGGGTGCCATTGATGGCAAACACATAAAAACTCAATCAATCCCAAAATCAGGCTCTAATTACTTTAATTAGAAAGCCTATTTTAACATTGTTTTGATGGCCAGCTGCGATCCAAATTCTTATTCACATGATTGGATATTGGCCAATGTGATAAGCGTAATTTGTGGTATGATGCTAAAAAATGTAAGCGTTAAAGTGTTTGCAGCATTATTCATTTGTGTTTCAGAATCCTTATCCGACGCTGGTGTATCCAGCAGAACCGAATTTTGAGATCTCTTGATAAATGGCGATATTAATTTACCCCCACCTAAAAATTTACCAAACTTAACAACAATGACGAACCACATTTTTGTTGGGGAAGAAGCTTTCCTTCTGAAAATGAACTTGCTGCGAGCATACTCTATGAGATATTTGGGAGATTAGCAACGTATTTTCCACTATCGTTTATCGAGGTCACGTCGAATCATGGAAAACACGTTTGGGATTTTAGTTGCACGTTGGCAGATTTTTAAAGCAACGATCACCAGTAATCTTAAAAACGCTACAACTTTGGTAGAAGCAATTGTATGCTTGTATAATTTTTTAATGACCTACGAGAATGAGAATCCACAGATTGGTCAACAGTATTGCCCTCCACAACTGGCCGACTACGAAGATGACCAACATCACTGTTGATGGAAATTGGAGAAAGTGAGTAAATGGTAAAAATTTGCACGATACAAGAAGAGTCGGAGCCAACAACGCCATGGGAGGAGCGACCTTCTAACGAGACAAGATAAGAGATTATTTTGTGAGTCCAACAGGTGAAGATCAAGCTTCGTGAATTATCGCAGTGCTTTTCGTGGTTTGGTATTGTACGAATACAATTTGTTAACATATAAAACTTTTGAAATGTTATAATGAATTTCCTAACATGATTTGTACGAATGAGAAATAAATGTTTAATTATGTTGAAATGAAATATTTTTCCTAAGAAATTGTCATACTGATTAGGAATTCTTACACTAGTCACCAGTTGGGTCTTTTTCAGAGAACGTTGTCGTTTCAGGTTTGACACCAACATCTATTTTGGAAGCTACCAGTTTGTCTATCTTGGCCAATTCCTACAAATGGTGACTTTAGTCATCTGTTTTTCTCTTTTTCGTGCTATCAGGGGTTAAATCCCGGCCAAAAGATCGTACCCTAAGTTAATTCACCTTTTTTTCCTTTTAGTTCGCGCCTGATCTAATCGTAAATTGGTCTGAATACGTATTGTCTGTGTCTCCCTAATTTTCCTTCATTGGGTCTAAAAACCCCTAAAGTAATTTCCTTAATCGGAATGAAAGGGGGTTGGGTACGAAATAAGTTCCAAATTCGAATGACCATTATTTCAAATTACAATAAGACATTCAAAAGGACTTTATTTTATTTCCAGCTTATTTTGATAATCACGGACACGACTCAAGCATGCAAGGAAAATCCGGGAAAACACTCGTGATACTTAATAGGTGGCGAAACCCATCGTCGAAACACGTGGCGGATGTCCAACTAATCAATGATTATAAAAAAACTCACAAAAAGACAGTATCACCATCATACCTACGCAGTTCCCGCGTTTTCTGATGTCTTCAATCTCGATCGGAGGAACAGATGAAACTCCAGATTTACAAGTCGAAGTTTAGTGACAGTTTATTGGCAGTTTTAAGTGACGGATACTAAAAATATCCCCCGTCACAACTCCCGCGGCCTTAAAAGAAAATTACAGGTGGTTTAAAATTTCAACAAAAAATTTCTGGTCAGGTATTTAATTCCCAAAGTTAATGGGCCGATTCCAACCATTGGTAGTCGACACAACCACCAAGAAACCCTCGTTTCGGTAAAAGAACAGAAAAATCATAGAACAAGAATAAAGATCGTTCCAACAACATTCCCTGGTAGACGGTGGTCATTGGAAGGAAAAACATTAAAAAAGAGGCACAAAAAAGATTAAACGGAAGGAATTAAATAGATAAGGAAAGGCAAAAATAAATAAAAGTTCAAAAGAAAATAAGAAAGAAGGGAGAACGGTGAAGTTTGGCGCTTCGAAACTAATATCCAAATCTCGGCGTCTTATGGTTCCCCTGAATCTGATGTTCTGTGGCTCTCGGTTTTCCGGTTCCTATCCGTATGCTAGGGTTACTCTCCTTATGATTGAGACAGGAAAAATAACTGGGAATGAACTCTGTGGTAACAAATTTTTTTTAGAAATAAACTGGCGATTATAGCCTTGATCAAAGAAAATAACAAAGAAAGTATATAAGTGATGAGGGAAGGAAGCCCTACAACACTATATCAAAATTAATTTTGAAATTCAAACCTGTGAGATTTAATTTTTTATCGAAATTTGAATGTTTAAAATTTAATTCTTCAAATTTCATCCACAAAATTGTGTTTTATATTTGGACTCTCCCTGTGATGTGGTCAGAAAAAAAATTGATATTTTACATTTGGTTTATCATAAAATTTATTTATTGTTCACTTTTATTGTAATAAAATAATTCATAATTATATCGTAAATATCACGATTGAGTAACCAAATATAAAAATGCTTTGCAAAGTATAATTGCATTTGAAGAATACGTGTAAATTTTACATCACTAAATATATTTTCACAATATAATAACAAGAGAACAAATAGAAAAATAAGGTAATTTTTTTGGCATCGCGGCGTCTTCGAATTAGAACTCTAAAAGGTATTTGAATTCCTCAAAACACTAGTAATAGTAAGATAATAATGAAACAGAAGCGACAAGAACATGTTGGCAACTAGTTTCGCTCAAATTGTTGCTGTTACCGGTTTAGATTCATCGTCCAAAGGTATCTGATGATATTATGCTGAACGAAGATCTATTTTTGACATGTACGAGGGTAGTTCAATAAGTCCTTAGAATGACCAACAGATGGCGCGCGAATCGCTCCAAATCATCTGTTTTCAGTCAGCACCACCCCCGACTAGATATATGGTGCAGTCACAGTCCATATCTTCTGAGTTTACGTGTTTTTATAACCAATTGAAAAAAAAGAAAATTTTCGTTAAGAAAAATGGAAAACAACGAGTTCAGAGCGGTAATCAAACATTTTCATTTAAAGGGTTTAACTCCATATGAGATAAAAAATGAATTGGACTCAGTTCATGGCACATCTGCCAATGCCTTAGCAACGGTTTATAACAGGGTAAATGAATTTAAGCGTGGTCGTACATCAATAAGTGACGAACCACGTTCAGGAAGGCCCGTAGAAGCAAGTACTCC
>NC_046657.1:157263453-157275421 GCF_010883055.1 Belonocnema kinseyi
TTCCGAAAACGCACTTTTCTGAAGGATTAAAAAAACTTGAAAAGCGATTGACCAAGTGTATAGAGCTCCAAGGAGATTATGTTAAAAAATAAAAAAAAATTTCGCCAAAAAAAATTGTTTTTATACTTCATTCTAAGGACTTATTGAACTACCCTCGTATCTCGCTGATCTCAGTGTTTCTAATATTTTAGACATTATCGGAATTGAGTAAAATCTTTCTTGGTAATTTTGTTCACTTTTCTAAAGTCTGAACAGAGACTACATTTTTCATTAGATTTTTTTTATCACGTCAATCGGATTTGACCAGTCGCTATTCGATGGTTTTATTATTTTTTTCTTTTAATAGTCTATGTACTTCCTCATACATAAAGTCTCTAATTTTTGGTGGTATATGATAGAATCTCTGTTTTATTGGGTCAGGTCTTTGCAGATATATTTTATGACTAGTTAAATGGGTCGGTTTCAACTCTGTTCTCTGATCTATAATTTTTCTTTTAATTAAATTCTCGAATAGCACTTGCTGTTCTTTATTTTCACTCTACTGTGCCTTCACAAATTTCCTGGCAAAATTCTAAATTTTTATATTTTTACGCGTGCGATATTATTATTTGTTACCGCATTATTTCTAAAATTATACCAATTACTTTTTCTAATTGCGAATAATTTTTCTTTTATCGAAGCACTATTTTCCTTATTTTTGTCGATTACCGTTTTCAATTTAAAACTCTTTTCATTTTCATTGCATTCCAATGTACCTTTAACTTCTCTCTCTAATTTCCTATCTCTATTTTTCATGCATGCATTCGTATTTATTTTATAACTATCCTCATTTGTTTTTCTATTGCTCTCTCTCTGTTATGACTAGCTTGCTTATCTAATCTCTGGACGCCCACACTGGCACATTCTAGTGTTGCATCGCTCGTGTGGGGCAACATGCCCCCGTACATTCTGTGCTGGCTGGGGTACAGGCGGGATTGAGTCTAGTGTATCACCCGTAAGGGGGTTCTGGGGTAGGGTGTATGGCGAAACGGGAGAATAGGCTTCGCACAGTAGCAAATCTGTCTCTCTCGCATGTCGTTTCACAGGCTAACCTTCGTTCCCAATTGCAATTTACTTTTCGCGCCTTTCCTATTCCTTCCCGCCTCTTTAATTATAGGTTCCTGCATTTTATTTACTTTTACTTCTATAGCATACTTAATATCTGGTAATTCTGGTAACCACCAAATCTTTTTCTCATCATCCATTTTTTAACCTGATCTTTCTACCATATCGGTTCCTATTACTCCTATCGATCTTAAATCTGGTACCAGCCTCAATAATAAGTATTTTTCGGTATACCAACAATTGCGTCGAAACTGGCCTACTTTCCCGCAATTGTAGCATGTAATGGGTTCTCGCGGTCTATAAATAAAATTTTGGTTTCCTAAATTTGGATCCATAAAATTCTGTCGACTTGGATTCACTTCACCCTTTTTATTCTCCATATAATTTTCGTTATTTGAGTACACTGAATTTTTATTTCGTCCTTTATTTTCTTTTTTGTCTTCTGACTAGATACCATTATCTTCCGCATTATATAAAAGCGCTGGTATTTGCCGAGATTTACTCGTTTGTTATGCCTGTGTGTTTCCTAATAGCTACCTCATTGCATTGAATTTGGAAAGCTTGGTTTGTATTGTTGCATGTTTTCTTGATTTAGATACCTCGGCCTAAACTATCTTTGTTGATTTTGATCCTGTTTTTGATCTTGATTTTTATTCTGATTCTCATTTTCAATATTATTTTGACTTTTATAATTCATTTGATTATTTTAATATTTGTTACTTTTATTATTCTCTTCATCTAAAATACTTAATTGTAGACCTCTAATTTTAGAGTTTGCCAATTATGTTTCCCATTCTCGCCCTAAAATTTCTAATTCTAAAAATCTTGAAAAAGCATTTCTTGAAATATAAAATTTATATTCAATTTTTAAATTCTCATTAGTCTTTCTTAATAGGCATTCTAGGCTCGGAGGTGGCACTAATTTTTCAAATAATTGTTTAATTTTTGTTACAAAAGCATGAATATCTTGGTCGTTTTTCTGGTTATAAAATGTTTTATTATTTTTTATTATTTCCGTATATCTCTCATTTAAATAAGTTTATTTAAAATCTTTAATAAATCGATATAAACGTTGCCAATTATGTTTATTGACTTGAAAACAACCTATTGCTTCGTGTTCAAAAACAGCATCTAAATTTTCTAAAATCTCCCTTTCGTTAATTTTGTATCCTCTTTTAAATTTTATTAAATTATTTAGAAAATAAGTTGGACTATTTTCTATGTTCTTTTTAAATTTAATTGGCCAATTTGACACTATTTGGAAAGGAGTTTTAATCATTCCGAATAAAAAAAGAGTTGCTGGTATTTCATTCTTATTATTTTCATTAAGGATGTATACTAGGTACAATCAATCTCAAAAGTTGCCTATCTTTAAAATTATTTATAAAATGGACAAAAATATCTATTATTGATAGCTATAAATCTTGATGGAGGCTTCTAAGCACACTCCAGAAAAAAATAATTCGGGTTAAAATTGTTTATTACCAGTAGTTATTTAAAGGTTTGGTTTTTCTTTCTCTTTAAGGAAAAATTACAATTTTTATTTAATCCTAATGATCAAAGCCTCATTTTCTTCTTTAAAGGATTCTCTACAATTCTATTTGGGTATTGTTAATTAAAATTTAAATCATGTTTGTTTATAACTATAATAACTGAATGAGTTTTTAATTTATTTTTAAAAATAAAATCAACCCAAATAGAAGTTTAGAGATTCCTTCGAAGAATGAAATGAGGCCTTGATCATTAGAGTTGAATGAAAATTGTAACTTTTCCCTAAAGAGAAAGGAAAACCTATACCTTTAAATAACTAATGTAAAATAAACAAATTTGACGTGAATTATTTTGTTCTGCAGTGTGATTAGTAGCCTCCATCGAGATTTACAGAAATTAATGATAGATATTTTTTTGTTGATATAATAAATCATTTTAGAGATAGGCAACTTTTGAGATTGATTGTAGCTAGTGCACCTCCTTAGTCTCTTCTCTTTCCATATCGGTCCCTCTACTTCGATCTATTTTACTTTGTGTTTCTCTTTTGTATTGAGGCAAATTAGATTTCGTATAATTGATTGCCTGTATACCGGTCTCGGTAATGAGTATTCGTCCCCTTGACCCCTACCCATATTTATTGTTATTTTGCTCCGTGCGTTGTAACCGACTTGATTCTATTTGTTCTTTTTCTCTTTCTAATTTTTCGAGTTCATTTCTTTTACTTTCTATTTCGCTATCATCCTATTCGTTTCTAGATCGACATTTTCTAGATTCGTAGCATTTTCGTCTTCCATTCTCCAATTTCCTAACGTGTTTTCGGTATTGGGAGATAGTAAATCAACTATATTTATGTGTATAGGTAAGTTGTATCTGTGCGTATTTGGTATACTTTCTGTACGCGTTTGTATTTGTGTCGTCGTTTTCGGAATTGCACCTTTTGTTTTATTTTTATCTGTTACCCACCAATCTAATTCTTCCCTAACCGTTATCGATTCAAGATTTCTATCTAGTTCTTGTCTTTCGTTATTTTTTCGACTGATTGACTCTATATTCATGAGTGATCAGTGTTTGTGCATTATCTTCCTCGTGTCTCATTTCTTGAGCTAATCTATTCTCATTATTTTCTCGGGCTACTTCTTTTTCATTATTTTGTTCGACCTTTACTAACGGTGAGCGTCTCGGTTTTTACTTACTGGGGGATACGAATGCCCTGACCACGTAGCGAAAGTATCCTCTGAGGGCGGGAAAGCTGAGGGTTGCTGGAGTCAATTGCTGGGTCAATTTCTGTGACTGACGCCGCTTTCTTTTCTAATTCTTGTACATTTTTTCCTAATTTTCTCCACTTCTTTTCTATTACCGACTTCGATTTTCTTATTTTTATCTTTCCAAAATTCATTTCCGTTTTTGGCTATCTATGAAAAATAATAATTTTTGATTCAATTTGTTTGTTTAAACCCCTCAGTTATCCAATCCTGCTACAAGGTGTACAGATATGGCATTTTTTTCGAGGTAATTTTTATTTTATTGTAGGTGGCAGAGCTTGCGAGGACGCAAAGTATACCAACTATTTTCAAGGGCATATATCACAGTTCTGTCCACACTTTATTGGACTAAATACATTTCTACCCGCACTTTTCTAGCGAAATTTTTGACACAATTTGATCAAACAATTTTTCAAATCTTTTTCCTACAGAATTTTTTTAAAGATTTTAAAATTCTGCTCTCCAATGACACACGCATGATAGATTTTTAAAATTCATCATTAATTGAGACTTCCTCTCGACTTAGGATATTGGAGGTATTGTGGATTTTTAAGGTGGGTGCCAAATATGTGAGGGATCTCGCAAATTAAAGGGAAAGGTATAGAAATTTGCATTGTCGAGAGTTAGGTGAAGACAATGATTAGAAGAACAATGTAAAAGTAAAAAGGGTTGATTTAAACTAACATACGAATGTTAAGTCCCAAAAGTTGCAGAGGTCTCAAAGGCCCGAACCGGGCGGCAAAGCCGAGAGTGGGCAAATTAGGTTGGATAGCACCTCGGCGATGAAGCCAAGGTACATGGAGCAGTGATTGGCCCTCCTCGCAGATGATGCTCTCTGGCGACGGGGTTGATGGCTGGAGATTTTTCCGTGCGGATGGAGTGGCGTTGTGGTTGGTACCAAGGTGTTGGGAACGAAACGTGAGAACCGAAGGCTGACCAAGTTTATGGACAGCGAGCACGAGACTAATTGCCTTCAGGGCAAGATTGCGGTAATGCGGCCTGCGGGTGTTGTTCCCCACTCCTTTTTCTGGGCCCGCATGGCCGCAAAGTAGCGGGGTGCTTGTAACTTTGTTACAACGTAAAGTTAATGTTGAATCCGGTTGATATTAAACATTTATAGTTTCAGCTTAGTGACATTTCAAGTTTAGCAGCAAACAGATGGAAGCACTTTGAAGACTGAAATAGCGGACGCTGATGCTTTCGTAGAAGCGCTCTGCACTATACTTAAAAACCTGTTATTTGAATGCGCTAAGAATCATTTAAAGGATACATAATACCACGCATTTATTCCAAATGAGAACGGACAATCGCAACTGAAAAAACTTCCTTTGCAACAGAACATGATCTGTTTCCGAAGACAGTCACAAAGCTTCAAGTTCAGAGAAGCAAACATTGCGCGAAAAAAGGCAAATTAAATCAATTGTGATAAGTTTAGTGCAGCTTTGCTGGAGAATCATGCATACAACCAAGTCCCTGGTAGGGCAGGCCAAACTGTCCGAGCGCGCGAGGAAGGGTTTCGCTTGGATATCTTCGCATAACTACATAACTATTTTTAGTCCTAAAATGGCAAACAGCATTTTTATCGGAAAAAGTCAAACTCTCGTTTAAAGATACTTAACAAAAATAAAAAGTGCCTGAAGAGTATAAAATGTTAAATGATTCTTTAAAATGTTAATTTGTTTACAAAAATAAAAACGATGGATTTCACAGAATGTAAGATCATGCAAAACCCGGTTCAAAACAACAGAACGTGCAGGGCTCTCGAGCTGGGGGAGCCAATGAAGATGGATTCAATGCGACGGATGAACGGGGTTGCATGGCACGGCTGCATGCTCAGTGGTACGAGAAGCACATGCAGCTATCGAACTTTTCGCATCAACGTCTGTGAAACCATGCCGAACTACTCCAAAAAAGGGCTATGTAAGTGGAACGCCTACTCTACCACAGCCCGAACAAGCCGGCAACAGAGAAAGAGAGGCGACACGAAGACAGCCGCGGGCAGGCATCCGATAGAAGAAGAGCGATGCTTTAAGACTGGGAGAAACATTAATACCCAGGTTTCTCTGAAGCCTAAAGATCTGGTTAAAATAGATGACGAGCTTCGTGGACATTTTTCCAAAGATTCCGACCTCTGGATTATCAATTTCTGTGTGTATAATACAGCGAGAGCTTTGGCGGGTGCAAACCGTAAACATTCAGAGCTATCTTAAATGATAGGATTGTTCGGGCAATTGAACCTGTGTGGCAAAAAATGTTTGAAGAACGAAGGTGAAAGAAAGGCGTAACAGGATGTCGGAAACCCTGCTCTTTGATAGACGTGTCTGCAAAGATGCAGCATTCTACCAGCGTGACCTATCGATTGTCTGGATTAATTACAGAAAAGCTTTCGATTCGACCTCCTATAGACTTATAATCTGTCTTTCGAAAAGCTTAAAGGTTCATCCGCAAATAGTGAGGTGCACTAGATTGATGCCGCTTTGGGACACCTGATTTACTATCTCATCTGGAAAAAATCGTGTGACAACTAACAAGGACACCTTTCAGAGAGGTGTCTTTCAGGGCGACACCATGTGCCCACTCCTCTTTTGCCTCACATTATTTCTATTATCTCTGGAACTTCGCCATTCCGACGGGTACTTTTGCGGCAGAACCGGCAGATCGAAAGTACAAGGTCACTCATGTATTTTACATGAACGATCTTAAGATCTATGCTAAAAACAAAGAGCAACTACATCTAGCTCTAGGGATTGTCGAACGGTGTACTAAAGAAATAGCAATAAAATTTGGGTTAGTTAAATGCGCCAAAGTTTATTTTCTGCGAGGAAAACTTAATAGCATCCCTGAAGACCCTGAGCTCATCGATAAACGTACTATACGACACCTTTGCGCTGGAGAGACTTATAAATACGTGGGCTTGCCAGAGATCTTTATGCAGGATGTGACATCTATAAAGGATACTCTCCGAAGCAGATACAAACTTCTCATTTGACAGATTTCGGTCTTCCGAACTTTCGCCGAGTAGTACTCTATTCATTTGGAGTAGTTCCATGGACGAATAACGAGCTCAGATCCCTTGATGTCGGGACACGAAAGGTTATGCACATGAACAAAAGCATGCATCTTAAGTCTTCTGTTCCGCGACTCCTGAAAGCACGGATTAAGAAAGCACCAGAGAAAAACTTCCGTGAACAGCTCCTCGATATGAGGATGCACGGAATCTCCCACAGAATTATGGAGGATCAGTCAGTTTCGTGTGAGCTAACTTTTGCTTTCCTTAAATTACCCGCAATGAAGTCTGGCACGAAGGTGCCAAAAAAAAAGTCTCAAAAAAAAGTTTTCATTATTACTAGAACTTTGCGCAAACAACTTTTTTCTCGATGGACCCTTGGGTCGCTCCGTGTCCTCAGGGTGTCCGAAACTTTTGCCGGATCGTCGTATTGGTTCCGTTACTGAGTGTAACCATCTATTTCATGGTCGTAAGACGTGGCTGTTGCTGAAATTTCAGAATTTTTTCGAAAATTATGGCGAACTTTTTCTAGGTACAGTTTTTTCTCGTGAATAATAATAAAAAATAAAAATGAATTTTTTCGCGCAATTTACAATTTTTTTAAAACGGCAAAAAACATGCTATTATTTTGATTTTTCGACAGAAAAAACATTTAGTTGTGTTTGAAGCATTCAAAAATGATAAATTTTACGTTTTTTTTAGCGATTTTGACGATTAGCTAGGGCTAAAAAAATTTTGTTTGAAACAAAATAATAGCATGTTTCTTTGACTTAAGGTGAAGAAATTTCAGGTTCGACATATTGCAAAAAATTGTAAATTGAGCAAAAAAGTTTTTCTTTTATTATATTTTTCCATTATCATTCACTAATAAATACTATACATAATAAAAACTCGTCATAAATTTCGAAGCAATAGGGAAACTTTTTGGAATTTTCGAATAAAAAAAGGGAAAAAACGTTTGGAGTAATTTGATCATTTTTACTCAGCTCTATTATACACACACATATCGATTTTGCGATTGAATACATTTATTATTAATGTAATCCTGGCTGTCCTTCCGAATTGTAGGGAAACATTTATCCGAAAAAGGTATATAAAGTATTTAAATTACAATTAGAAACTGGAGTGACAATTTATAAAAACTTTATACTTGATCGTGTGATTTTTTGAATCGCAATACGACGACGTGTGCATGTAAGACCTGCAGTCACTTGAATTTCCTAATTTTACCACAAAGTAACACACGCATGTCGGCAGTTCATTAAGCTAGCACCTCCATAATCGAATTTTGTGATTCTTCATAGCTCAGAATTTTGGGCTTTTTTGGGCTTTCATTGGGCGTCAAATCAAATTTATGGGCTCCTTTACCTTCTTCAAAAAATCAATTTTCTTGTGGAGGTGGTAGCTTACATTAAAGCAGCACCTCCACTTCTTAAAATTACTGAATAATAAAAGGTTAATTCCACCAGAATTTTGGGCTTTTTTGGGCTCTTGAAATCCGCAAAAAAAATTCCACAAACCAACCCTTTATCTCCAAAATCAACCCCTTCAAGAAAATGAAAATTTTTCTTAATTTAATCACGGCATATTTTTGAGCTTTTTGAGCCCTTCGATTTTTGGGCTCCAACGCTCACAGTAAAAAAATTGAGCCCTTTGTAACATGCTGATATGAAATTGTCAAAAAATAACTTTGTTTAATTTTACAGCTTCAATAGAGTCTATGATTTTTGGGCTCCAACCCGTTACGTCAATAATCAGCCCCTCTCTACCACGTAGATACCAGTTTGTCAAAAAATACCGTTTTCAGAATTTTATAATCTCAATAGAGTCTATGATTTTCGGGATCCTCGAAAATACCTGCTACGATTTTTGCGCTCCAAACCTTAGCGTCAAAAATCCACTCCTCTCTACCACGTACATATGGCTTTTTAAAAAAATAACTTTTTTGAGAAATTTAGTTTGTAAACCAGCTACTTTAAAGGGAAATTCAAAAAGTGAGCGCCTTTAAAAAATTGTTGACAATTTTTTTTCAAAATTTATAAAATCTATGTACGGCTTTTCATAATACTGGGAAACTCTAAAAATTTACTCGTATGACTTTTCTCGACAAAAAGAAAATTATTAGAATTATGGCAATTTCAAAATGAAAAGAAAACTTAAATATATATTTTGAGCCCAAAAACGCATCACATGAAAAAAGTCAGGAGAAGAAAAACGTTCATTTTTGTTCGCGCCCTGAAAAGATCTGCGAATACAAATACAGAAATTAAATTTTGGACAAACGACACAAGCTATGAAAATAAGAAATAGACAAAAGTTGCTTTTCTAAAAAATAGCGAAAACTCGTTCTAATTTGTCATGTCCAAAGTGGTTCAATGAAAAATATCTACAAGTTTGTTATAAACTCTGCTTATAAAAATATATTAAAAATTAAAATAATAAACTTTTTGGAAAACGATACAAGTTTCAATAAAATGTTTAATAATGTTAATTTTTATTTCAGTAGGATGTGCATTTTTTAAGTCATAAAAATAAGACAAGGAAAATACTTTCGTCCCAATACTTATGCATATTATGAATGGTAATAATATAAATTTGTTGAAATGGTATATATTTTTTAGTGTGGCTAAGAATAAAATGCAATCTAAAATAAGAAACAAATAATGAAGTAAACATTAGAAACAAAATTTGTAGTTTATTTTGCTATATCTTAATTAACAGCCCCTAATCGAGGTACAGAATTAAATATAATATACATTTGGTATAATAGAGTTTAACATAATTTAGAAAAGTTCGTATTTTCGATGAAATCGAGTGCGAAGCTTGAGATACACGATGAGAATATGTTCGTTAAATTCGAAGGATCTTTAACAAAGAAGAATTCACAATGGCAAAATGAAAATTCTCGGTGTTTTTACCTATAACTTAAAAATGATTGCAGACGAATGTTCTCTCATGGCTCAATGTACCTGTCTAGTCGGGTACAGTGGACCAATTTACACAATTTTTCGAAAAATTTAGAAAAATGTCTGAATGTAATTTTTCGGAAATAAGAAAATTATTTTAATTTCCGCAAATAGTAATGAATTTAAACTAACTTTCATTTGATTCTAATAAACTATTTGTTTAAGAACGAAAAATCAAAAAGCAAAAACCGGCTCACTGTACCGGCGCGGCCGTTCCCCTACAACGAAAAGAAAAATAAATGTGGAGTATTCTTGGATTTCTTTGCACATTTTTTCGGTTTTTCATGTTGGTCATCGTAGTTTACCCATTCGCCGCTCTTGCGCAAGCATATGGCTGTGTAGTCGCCAATATCGAGATGATGATTAGACCTTCTTCCGACGAAGTTCTTGAAGCTGATTATTCCTCGCAGTGTATATTCCGCTTTTTGTAGACGTACTCTTGTTGGTATTTCGTCGAGAATTAATTAGTAATCTCATCCATTCTTATCTTCGACTTCGAAGAATAGAAATTTTCCTAAAAAAGAGTTTCAAGTATTATCGTAAACGTCAAATATTGGAAATTTAAAAAATTCAAAATGATCGATCTTATGTGGCGACAAAAAATGTAAAAATAAGTCCAATTATGAAATTATAAATAAATATGGCAGTGATGAAGTTAAAAAAAGCTTCCTCTCTAAGGAAGCAAAATTAGTCTAGTTTCTTATAATTGTGTCTTCAGGGGTTTGTTAGGTCGTCGATTACTATTCTGATGTATAAATTTAAAAAATCATAATGTTGGAACTAATGTGGCGGACAAAAAATTAAAAAATGAGTACCGTTTCTTAAGAACAGATTTTCGAGGATTTTTGGGTCCCTGATTACGAATCGAAAGTAAAAATTCAAAATGGTGCATACTGTATTTATAATTAATTTTTACGTCATATTAGATCCGATATTTTGAATTTTAGAATATTGACTTCTAATTTCTAATTGAAAACCTGAAACTCACTCGGAAACATATTTTGTAGGCACGGGAATGGTATGTACTATTTTCTTGCATATGATGTTTTTAAAAACGTAATGTTACTTACTTATGCTACGTCTACTGCTTCTGTCCAGTATCAGCTGCGTCTACTAATTCTCACTTTCCCATTGCATATTCTATTAGAAATCGCATTGCATCGTCGAGTCTCATAGGCAAGTCTTCATTTTTAAAAGTAGATTTTTTTGGTCATTTATATTAGATTCGACAGGTGCGCTGGTTGCTGGCACACGCCCATAACCAAATGCATCTCGATGCAAAGACAAGATTATAATTTTGGGTTACTTTTGGACACCTATGTACTTTTTTAAAACTTGCAACTGGCTCCAAAACTTAACAAATTAACGAAAAAAAACTCATACTGTATGCAAAATACTCTTAAAATAAATTATTCATTCAGGCTAAATGTAGGCATGTTAGAATTTTGGGCTATTTTTGGATTCTACAAAACACCTGCAAATACCTTCATACAAGCAGATACCTTCCTGAGACTCTAATTGATATCGCCAACGCCACTGCAATATTCAAAAACCACCAAAAAATAACCCTAGCATATTTCACGAACCCTGTCTAACCTGCGTTAAGATGGTTTCTTAAATGATGCCGAAACAGGGTGCTTTATTAAATATATTGGAAGTTATTTTTGCGATAGTTAAATATTATTTTTGGGATAATGACATAAAGTCTTGGAAAGGTATTTGAGATGATTACCATATATTTGCAATCTCTTCAGTATTTAAGTTGTATGCAGTTCAGACGGGTTTCTTAAATGTAGAGAGGGTTTTAATGAGGTTGCTGAATATTACCGTGCAGATGAGGATACGAAATAGTCTTGCGAAGATGTTCATGGTGATTATTCTTCATATGGAAGTTTAATGGCTGTTTTAGTTCAGAGGCATCCTAGATGGTACGAGGGTAGTTCAATAAGTCCTTAGAATGAAGTATAAAAACAATTTTTTTTCGGTAAATTTTTTCTTATTTTTCAACATAATCTCCTTGGAGCTCTATACACTTAGTCAATCGCTTTTCAAGTTTTTTTAATCCTTCAGAAAAGTGCGTTTTCAGAAGTTCCTCAAAATAAGCACTTACAGAGGCAATGACGTCTTCGTTGTCTGGA
>NC_046657.1:157275521-157283763 GCF_010883055.1 Belonocnema kinseyi
TATCTAGTCGGGAGTGGTGCTGACTGAAAACAGATGATTTGGAGCGATTCGCGCGCCATCTGTTGGTCATTCTAAGGACTTATTGAACTACCCTCGTATTGGTAAAATATGCCAAGGGTGGTATTTTGGGGTCCTTTATCGTTATTATGTAATAATAAATATTACAGTTTTGCGAAAATTGGTTATCTGGTTATTGTGTATTGGTTAATTTTTGGCTATTCCTATAAAGCCCGCAACAATCATTAATCTCTGAAAATATAATTTATTTGTATTTATTCGCTAAGGTTGCATTTGGTAGTAGTTCTTGTAGCGTTCTATAATGCTTATATTTAGGCTAATTGCCCAATTGACTTTGAGGGTAATTTTTGTGTGATGGGGTTGGTTAAAAAAAAATTAATTTTTGAATTTTTGCAGAGCCCAAAAAAGAGCAAAATTCCGGCGTAGCTAATTTTTTATAATTTGTCTAACTTACTGTGGTGGTCGTTATGAGTGCCAGAACATCCATCAAAAATTTTATTTTTCGAGAAAAATAAAAATGCCCAAAAATTGGCCTTAGCGCCCGAAAACTACCCAAAATTATTTCATAAAGAAAATGTTCAAATTGCAAATGCAGAGGCACTAGTGGGTCGGATCTTTATTTTCCATTTTATTTTCCATATTTTCAGACATTGTGTCACAAAAAACCTTAATGAGTCTATAATTGAGGCTCATGATCCATTTGATACATGCATACAATTAATGAGAAAATAATATACAATTAGAAAAAATTGTAATATCAGTTCAGGCAATGGGAGAACATATAAAGTATACATGAAAATATATTTGTTTAATCTGGCAATTTCGCACTGCGTTTTTTCTCCAGAATTGTTTAGACCTTCAGTTTCACTAAGGCAAATTATAAGAAATCGTCGAAGATGTTCCCTAGCGCCATCGACGCTGCATGATTCGATGAAGATACTAAGAACTTTCTTATACAGTTTGGATATTATCGGTCGCATATATTTTTTAAACTCGTTATGTAAGTTTTTAGTGTGTGCTTTTTCGTATCTTAAAGCATCTGCGTAATCATCTATTGACTGAAATCTTGTGAAAGAGCATGCTACAATATTTAGCAGGGCTTTTGACATGCCGCATACTACTTCTTTGGGAGGAAGCGCTCCAGGACGAATTAATTCCTTTAAAAAAAATCCTATGGTGTTTGCATTGTGACATTCACTGAACATGCACGCTACAGCGTATTACCCAGAACTTGTAAGCAGAACGCATTCGTAGATATAGATGACATTAGATTTCTCGCCATCAAATCTAATAATTTTGCTTGTCACACTAGGTGAAATTCATCCCAATCATTAGTCCCAGAAAAGTAAAAAACTGCAATGTACTATCTAAGGATTGCAAAAAATGGACCAAAATAAATTTTTAAAATATTTTATTTAAATCGATGGAGTTAAGGAAACCAGCGAGACTATGAGAGAAGCTCGTAATTTTTGGTGAATTTTACCCCGAGTGACCAATTATGGTTATACCAAATTTATGGAGGAATAAAATAATACGAGAATAATATAACGGAAATAAATAAGTAAGCGAAAAAGTCGTGATAAATCTAGTTGATTTAATTTCTTAATATTTTACGACACATTGCACTAAAAAAAGATTATACTATAATCCAAGAAATGTGGAATTGAATAAAGAACCATAGAATATTGCTTTCATTGAATGAAATTCGTTGTTGTCTCAAGCAATAAAATTATATGACAAAAGTTATTCACCCAAAGAAAAGCTAGAAATTTATTCTAATTTATTTGCTTATAGGATGCGTATTTTTTGTTTTATTCGTTAAAAACATATAAAATAAAAAATAAATGAAATTCTTGGACAAACGACTCGAAGTACGAAAATAATATAATTAAACAGAAGTTGTTTAATCAATAAATAGCTGCAAATTCGTCATAAATTATTTTTCTATGAACGCGCAGTTTTTGTTTTAATCGTGAAAAATAAGATAAAAAACTTTAATTAAAATTGTTTATAGACGACAGCATCTAGGAAATATGTTTCGATAATAATTTTTCGACAGAACAAGCAGTTTTTGTTAAAGCCGAAGGAGCTTTAACGAAAGAGAAATCACAATTGCCAAATTACAGTTGTTGATGCGTTGACCGATAGGTTGGTTGTTATAAGATTCAACGAGACATTTATAATTTAAAAACATTTTATTTTAATTACAACCAAATTTAGATATATAAAGATATAGTTTCATCAGCGAAACCTCACGATTAAAAATTTTATACAAAATTATTATGATACATATGATATACATTTTTTTTATGAGGCATGGTCAGAAATCTCAAACAAAACATACGAAAAGGGTCTGTACTTCTCGGTAGTGTGGGGTTTTTTTACCCACTAAAAAACAACACCCATAATAATAAATATTGACGCCTCTATTCAATATGAGTCTATGTGCTGATAACGCCATGTATGAGACTATTCCCTATGCTGTTCCAAATTGCTCGTTTTATTGGATATCAAGGCTAATTGTAGGTCTTCTTCCACCGGAGCTAAAGGAATACTCTCCACCATTTCCCTCTGTTTTTTTGGATTGAACTTTTTGAAAGGTCATCAGGTCCGCATTAAACCTAATGACAATTATGTCATTGATCCTGTGACCTTTCAGTTTTGTTCGTAGAATAGAAAATATGAATCGCATTTCCGGAAATAGCCGTTCAAAGCTTACTTGGGTAACTAGCGCAGCGTGAACTATCATGTTTCATTCATACAGTTGAGACTCAGAAAATCAAACACTATTCCAAAATTCTAATAAGGTTGTCCCTTTTTTTATTAAAATGCGCTGCTTGAGGAATGACTTCAGAATAGGTGCGATGTCCCTCACCTTATTCACATCTTCGTCTAGCTGCTTCTTCATGTATGCCGATTCTTCAACATATACGTACATTTCCTTCATTCTTTCCAGAGGAACTGCAGAAGCTTCAAAAGCTGGCTAATGTGGCTGTTGTCTACGCGACTGCAGCCTCTCCCACTATTCCACAAGAAGCTTTTCTTCTTCCTCTGCAGACTTGCGGGTGAGGTTGGCATTTCACCTAGGATTTAGTTGAATAGAAGCCAATAAGGCCTGGTTTTTGAGAAGTTGTCCTCCTCTTGCATTCATCGCTGTTTGTTTTAGACATTTTACCCACACGAGATAACAATCTGAAAGCAGAACGCTCGCTTTCTGCAACTCCTTCGTTGTAATTTTGGCTGGTGTCAATGCACTGATGTACTCGTCCACCAGGATCCAATCATCCTCAGTCATCTTCGATTTTTGTAAAAGCTTTGCGTACGTCTTCAGCTTTTTAGCGGATAGCAAAATATCCAGCGTTGAATGCCAACGCGTATCATTATCCAACACTGCTTTAATGGCATTAATATTAGCATCTCTGATGGCTAAAGACACCTTCTCTGTCCTTAAAATTTTGACAGTGTTTTGCAATCTTACAAAAAAGTCGAGAGCATCGACGATCGCTGGTTGCAATAAGTGGGCAGCACATCGAATGCATATAATACTATTAACATATTTCGCTCCACCAAATCCCGAAATATGGTTTGCATATTACTAGCAATTAAAATATTGACAGCATCATATCTTTTATCATCGATTGGTGGTTCGCTTCTTCCCTCGGCTTCTTCGTTGTCATCATTACTATCAGGAGACTCGATGACTTCAAAAATCATAACTTGATAAGGAACTGAATATAGGTCTTCAATTCTAATTGTATACTCCACCAATACGTCCTTAATCATAATGAGCAGATTATCCCTCGTGTGGCTTTTTGTGCATTTCTGTACCGCAAGCGTTCTCGGCGTTGATCTATCATTTTTAATCTACTGTACTTTAATCCCCAGAAAAGATCTCCAGTGCCTCTATGCTGGGTCCACTTTTAAACTCGGAAATATGCCCTAGAATAATTTAAATATATAAATTAGAAATGTAGTCTAAAACGTTAATTTTCATGCTATAACCCTTCAATCATTTTTAAAACAAGCGATCCTTGTAAATGTCACAATTCAAACTATTAACTAAATTATATTTGCAGTGAAACTACTCAAAAACTTTCTTATCAAATGTTCTTCATCTCAAATGCTTTTCCATGTTTAGGTCTTCAAAACAATGTCATAGGAGAAAACTCAGAGAAACTTTAATTCCGTTTTGTGAAGTTGAAAATTAAATTTAACTATTTAAACGCTGTACAGTTTTGCTTTACAGTTTTGTATGGTCAAACGCTAGTTTGTACTACATAATTTAGCGCTAATCAGTCTATCTTAAAAATCATTTCAAGGACTATCCAGATAATGAAAAATAAAACAGAATTTTGTTTTTTATGTTAATTTTGCATTTTATATACTTTTCAACACCTGGCTATTTGTGAAATTGTGCAAAAATATTTTCTTCAAAAAATTAGATTATGGTCGCAAAAGATCGTGTAGATTAAGCGGTCGAGACTTGACGATGCGCGAATGATAATTTCATTAACATTTATGATTAGTTAATTAATTTTATGTTTTTGTTAACAAATTTAATAAAATTAATCAACATTATTATGAATGTTACTGAAATTATCGTAAAGTTCCTGATTAAAAGGATTTACATTGAAAAAAATAAGTTTTTCCATACACAAATGCCCAAATAATGCATTTGTTTATTAAATTTCTTGAAAAAAATCATAAAGTTTATGAACTAATTTTGAATGTTGCTGAAATTAACACAAGTTCTCAATTAAAAGGACTGAAATCGAAAAAAACGCATTTTTCGTCAACAGATGTCCGAATAATGCATTTGTTTATTAAATTTGTTTGAACAAAAATAAATTTTTTTAAATATTGATGGATATTGCGCAAATTATTTTGAAATTCCTCATTTAAAAAAATTGGCATCAAAAGGACGAATTTTTCTGACTTAACAAGAATAGTCTTAAGAGAAATTTTATTTATTAAAATATTGTTTTCATTCGAATTTCTCGCCATATCACTTAAAAAACGTTAAATTTTTGAAAAATTTAGAAAACGGGGTTTGAACAAAAATTAGTTAATAATAAAAATTTTTTGTTTATTGTATCATAATGGAATATCTTTATATGATGTGAATCGTGAGCGAAACTCTGAGGGGTAGTCATATCTAGATGGATGCACAAAAACACAAAGGCGTACTCATATTGAACAGGGATTTTCGTAATCGAAAAATAAAAGGGGTAGTCATATCGAATGTGGTTGGTCCTGATCAATAATTCAAGAGTATTCACAATCTCAGAAAGGGGGTGTCAAAGTCAAAGAAAAAGGGGTAACAATAACTTTACAAAATGGGTAGTTATATTTCATCATAAATGATTAATCAGTTCAAGAAAAAAAGTGAGGGGGTAGTAATATCTTAGAAAGGGGGTAAATCATAACTAACAAGAAAGGGGTAGTCAAATTATCATAAGGGGAAGGTCATGATCCAACAGAACGTTTAGTCAAAATTTCACGAGAGAGGTTTAATCGATTAGACAAAAAGGGGTAGTCATAGTTTAATGAAAAACGGCAGTCAAAACTTTATAAACAACAGAGGTTTTCGATTTAACAAAGGGAGAGACAGTAAATTCGTCAAAATTAAGGGATGGTCATATTTAAACAAAAGGCGGAGTCAAAATTTCACCAAAAAGAGTAATTGATTTAAACAAAAGAAAGAGGCTGTAAATTTATCAAAAATAAGGGATGGTCATATTCAAACAGAAGGGGTAATCAGAGTTTCGTCAAACAAAACAAAATAAAATCACAATATACAATATCCAAATGGGGTAACCTCAAAACCAGTATAACACATCTTAGACAAAATCATAATAACCATAAACGATCAACACTGTAATAAATCAGGTAGCGAAGTAGAACAACATGATACATAATGCGTAATAGTAATCATAAATCACAAAAAAAAAACAGAATCGAGAAACATATTTCGATTGGTATTCAATCGACAAGAGTGATCTACATGATCTAAATGATCTAAATAAATCGATGATCTAAAATTTTGTCAAAATTTCCCATTGTCGGGTTTGAAATCCCGCAAAACCATTACTTTAATTTTAAGACAAAGCATTAAACGTAATACGGACTCTAACAACAGGCCCAGTCATCGAACGAAGCCTCAGACACGCCCTATCAAATTATTAAAGATAACTACTGAAAGAAAGTATAATTTACACTAAAAAAAACGAAGGGAATTTCAAAATCCCTCGTCAAAAACTCCATCAAAAACGAAATCGCGTCAGCACTAAAGGAAATCCACAGTACAAAAAAATTAGATAGCTACGTGTCGAGCACAATTTTACTTCCCGACTGAGTCTTATGAATACAATGAGTCTTACCGTAGAGATTTGATAACGAATTTTTCAATTTTCTAAATGTATAAATAAATTTTCTTATCTATAAGGAGAAAATCGCAACTCCTGAAAATTACAATAAGTTTCCCTTATAATCTAAATTTCCCAAAATCAGAGGTGTAGGTATAGAAAAATGAATAAAATTTACTCGGCCATTTCAAATTAACTATAAAATACTAAAAAGATTCGTATTTATTGTAATAAAACAATTCAATGCTCTACGCACACGAGTCGAACATTTTCTCTACATTAGTAAAATTCCTACAATCTTGCCATTTTTAATCTCCTAACCACACACAAAATAAGAAGAGGTTATTTGGCCTAAGAGATTTATAATTCTTTTTGCTTTCGTTTACAGTAGGCCTTTTGTCGGAATTGCAATTAGGCCTCAACACATTCAACCATTCCGTAAATACATTGACTTGATATTCGGAGAAAAAGATGGCGAAAGATTAAACAACAAAGCCAGAGCGACAGGTCAAAATGTCTACCGGTGTCTATAGGGATCAAAATTCTCGAGTTTGACTTGTTTTCCAATAGGCGACGTTGCCAAGATCACGTGTGCAGTTACTACTAGCTAAGTCGAGTTTTCAGAATCGTAGTTTTACGAAAGTGCACCGCGGTTCAAAGCTTTAATTACACATTTTTGGCATTCGGAATACAATTAGCCCATTCAATTTATACATAAAAACTGTAAATGTTCAAGTACGCTGGTTGGGTGTCAATCCTATAAGCGAGATTTATTACAGACAGAGATTACTCTCTCGCTATAGATACGAGGATCGTTGCCCGCAACGATTTTGCTGCGTGGCACAGTGGGGTGAAATCGGAAAACGAGGTTCAAAATGACATTTAGAACGCAATTATGCACCGATTTTAGATTTTTTTTTTTTGAAAAATTCAGAACTAAATTTTTCAGAAAATGGCTTGCTTTCATTGTGAGGATGATACGTGAATATTTAAATTTAACATTAAATGTTATTTGTTTATTTTATAAACAAATTATATAAACAAATTCACATTTTGGCCGTTTTTAGGCGAAAAGAAACCGTTTTTTCTTTCTACCTTGTTGCAATTATGTTGCCAGTGATGTTTTCTGAAAAAAACTTTTGCCACCTATCAATATTTGTTTATTTATAAACAAATTATATAAACAAATGCACATTTTGGCCGTTTTTAAACAAAAATTAATCGGTTTTTCCTCTCACCTTGCTGAAATCATATTTACAATGACGTTTTCTAAAAAAAATTTGCAAAACAGCAATAGTTGTTTATTTTATAAATAAATTATATAAACAAATGCACACTTTGGTCGATCTTAAGCGAAAATAAACCGCTTTTTAAATAATATTTGAGAAGCGTCAGGTTGTGCGTCATGCCAACAGATGGCGCCACAGGTTACATGCGCATGCGCAATAATGAATACACTTGGTCACAGCTGATTTGTCTTCATTTCGTATTGAACACTCAACTCGTAAGCAGCTCTGATTGGAAATTCATGGTCAGAAGAAAAATTGAATGCTTTACTTACAGGTTTTAAACTGTCAGGAATTCTTCTCTCTGACTCTTTTGACATTTCTTTAGTCACTCTGTTTAAACATCTGTTAATTGAGAGTAGATGAAGTTATATATATTTATATATGTGTATGTGCAAGCGTGTTATTTAATTCATTTAAGAAAACTGTTTTTTTTTTTCAATCGTTGTTCACTTACCCTTTAAAATGCAAACCATTGAGGTGCCCATTAGAGTATTATGCAATATTTCGATCGAAAATTTCAAGGAAAGTGATGCAGATTTGTCTAAAACCATACTGAGTTATATAAGAACA
>NC_046657.1:157283863-157287410 GCF_010883055.1 Belonocnema kinseyi
CACAATGAAAGCAAACGATTTCAGAGCAGAAATATACGTTGAAGCCGAATAACCCTTAATGTCGAGTATTTGTTAATACAATTTGTTTATAACAATTAACTAGGCAAGTTAAGAATTTTTTTATATTTCTTATACCCCTGTGCACTAAATTCAAGGGACGAGAAGTATAAGAAAAATTTTGTCTAGAAGTAAAAAAATGAAATTAGAAAAATCGACATTTTTTTCGATGTTTGCATTAAAATAAATATTAAATAAACAAAAAAATACAAAATCTACTCTCACCATTTTCTGAAAAATTTAGTTCTGAATTTTTCAACAAAAAAAATTCTAAAATCGGTGCATAATTGCGTTCTAAATGTCATTTTGAACCTCGTTTTCCGATTTCACCCCACTGTGCGTGGTGGTCTCGGACGTCCGGAGAGTGGTGCCCTCCAGTTCTAGCGGGAATAAACTCCCACACTTAAATTGACTATACGATGCTTGATAGGATTTCGCGGGTAGCTAGTTGATAGATTTCGTCGTCCCGGTTTATTCTAGCAAGTCAAGTTCTCTTAGTCACAGGTAATATCTACCACGTCACAATACCCGCCATTTTCATTGGGGGCAAAGAAACAGTTGCATTAAAGGAAAAATAAATTATTTTTATCAAAGAAGTTGAATCCTCAACCAAAGCAGATTCATATTGAACCATAAATTTTAATTTTTAATGAAAAAAAGGATAAAATTTGTACCTAAAGAGAATACATTTTCCAAATACTCTGACAAACTTTGAACAAGAATCGAAATTTTATCTATGAAAGACAAATTATTAGACAAAATAGATCATTTTTGTACAAGGTAGTTACATTTCCAACCACGAGGATCAATTTTCTGTCAGCGAAGACGATTGAATAATAAAATACATGACTTTTCTACTAAATTTGTGAATTTTTTACAAAAACGAAACGTGATTAATTTTCTATCAAAAAGCGGGTTTTGCGGCAAGATAAACAAATTTTTAACCTAGTTAATAATTTTTTTAAATCGAACGGATACAATTTTCACCAAAAATGGCGTAGACATATTTTTCTTGCAGCCCACAAACATAATTGTCTTTTTTAAAGAACCCCTTATTGTCTATGAAGCAGTTGAATTAAAAATAAAAAACAGTTACATTTAACCCACAAAACATCAAGTTTCAACCATGTGTTTCAAATATGTTATTCAAATATAAATCGTAAAAATTGAATTTTTATTTGAAAAACGTTTTACACCAAGCTATAGAAATATATTGGTTACACATATTTAACCCTAATTAGTCACATTTCAGTATAATCGCAAAATAGGCAAACTAGGTGAAATTCAAAGTAAGCTCGAAAATTTTTTGGTCAATTTCACCCCGAGTGACTAATTATGGTTATACAAAATTATTAGAAAAATAAAATAATACGAGAATAATATAACGGAAATAAAGAAGTAAGCGGAAAAGTCGTGATAAATCTAGTTGATTTAATGCCTTAATATTTGAGGATACTTTGCACTAAAAAAAGATTATACTATAATCCAAGAAATGCAGTACTGAAAGACTTATTTTTTGAAACAACCAAAATTTTGAAATTATGATAGCCTATTTTAAATCCCTTTTTTTGCTCTTTTTGTTACTGAGGACGTGCCAAGTGCCACCCAAGAATTCAGAACCATGGGTCGAAAATCGCTTCAATACCTTAATTAGAACCTAAGATAATATATTTCTACATTTTTGTACTTTTAAGTAACAATTTCTATTATTTATTAAATTTCTCAACTGCAGTTTGCTTCCAACAGTTTTCCTAATACTCATGAATTTTGTCAAGTTTTTCCCATTGCACCTTGTATAAGAAATAATGTTCTAAACTTGACTGTTCTTAAACGTACCTGAAAATTTTTTCTTTTTTTAACACCTTTCAGTCTGCAAAGCACAACATTTTTTGCACATAAACGTCTTCAAGCCAGGAACTGAGAGCAAAAGGTTTTGCTCTTTTAGGTTTGGTATTTCAAACGATTTCAAAAGGAAACTGAAGGTTTCGTACAGCTCGTGTGCGGTCCATTTTTCTTGCGCTCTGCTTAAAATTTTTATCCAAGTGAACGTATACCTGCTTGCAGGTGCGAGTAAACAGAGTTTGATGGAGAAAATGGTTGGCAATTTAAAATCAAGGCAAGAACACCAGTGCAGGTTAAGGAAACGGAGTGTAACCCTCCGAAACCGAAACACACGTAGGGTATTTTGAACTGAAAATATTAAGACTAGTCGCTTGAACTGAGAGTTTCGTATATGAGCAGAACGAAACCCAAGAAAAGTCTGACTTTCCAAGTAAAGCCAACTAATGTTCTCTTATTTAATTTTTTAAATATTTTACAATGCAAGAACTAGTTTATTATATATAAGATCATTCGATTTTATAACAGAGATCCCAAGTTTCTAATCATTTTCAAAAATAGTTCCGGCTAATTTATCAAAAAACCGTTTTTCAAAAAAGTAGGTAGCCCCCATTTTTTGAAAATTTAACTTTTTTTGCATGATTCTCTGGTTTCATAAGAGCTTTGGAGTTCTCTGGTAATAAAATTCAAAATAAATCAAAAAGATATCCAAATACAACATTTTCAAAAATGCAAAACGTTCACAATTTTCTCGTTTAAATAATCGAAAAGTTCTCGGCTTCTTGATGACAGGTGTACAAAAAAGTATTGTAACATTTTTCGAACGAGTCAAAATTCGAAGCACTTCCTAATTACAGCTCTACAAAAAAGTTTGTTTATACTTTTCGATCAAGTCAAAATTCAGAGAACTACTGCACTTTTAAGAATCAAAAAATTTCGAATTAAAAATTTTTTTAGTTTTCTGAATAGTGACGCAGTTGTTCGATTTCTTTAAGTTAATTCTAAACCGAAATTTTCGATTATCTTAATGAGAAAGTTGCGAACATTTTTCTTTTTTGAAATGTTGTTGTAGAGCTGTCATTAAGCAGTCCAGAACTCCGATCAGAACTCTTAGAACTCTCAACATTGTGCAATTCAAAAATTATGGTTTTTCTTAAAAGTACCATCCCGAGTAAAAATGCTTTTACTTGTGTTCGACTTGGTTATGTCTTCAGTTCTTCTCCAGGACATCGATTTCTGGCTACGTCTCAAAATTGAGTTGCGACATAGGCCTTCGTCTTACTTTTATGGCCACGACAGTTAAAACGGCGTTTACTTGTCTCAACTCGAGCCTTGTCTTGCCTAAGACGACGATAACTTGTCTCAAGGCAAGCGTGTTTTGGCTGAGATAGTCCGACCTTTTTCGGCTTATAAGTGAGGTTAAAATAGATGGATGAAAAATTTGTAATTATTACATTAGTTATTTTTATTTAAAAAATTCAGAATCTGTGAGTCTGAACGAGTATAATCCTTTAAAATTTTCTTCAAAAATATAAAAATTATGACTTTCTAGAAGGATCTCCTAAGCCGTTACAAATTCGCAAAAACAAACACAATTTTCGGTACCATCGTTAAACAAATAAAATACAAATAAAAATCCGTAAATAAGTTG
>NC_046657.1:157287510-157290622 GCF_010883055.1 Belonocnema kinseyi
GGTGCCTGTACCAAGGGTTTCTGCTGAATATGGTTACAAAAATAAACAGGCAGTCGCGGACAATTGTCCAGGTGTGGTCCCGAAGGAATTAACCCCCAAGCGGAGGTGTGAAAACCGTGCCGAAAGCTGAATGGCACCTGGATGAGGTGTCTAGAACGGTTACTCTGGGATACCGGGCGACCTTTCAGAGTACGCAGCCTTATCCTTGCATGCGGGGCTCTACAAGGATGGACGAACCCCTTTTCCTAGCTTCTCGTGGGAACAACAATGACAACACCAAACATAGTTGTAGTAAGTGCGGTTCAAAACAACAGAACGCGCAGGGCTCCCGACAATGGGTCGGCCAACAATGCCGACCAATCTAGAGCTGGGGGAGCCAATGAAAATGGATTCAGTGCGATGGATCGGCGGGATCTAGCAACCTTTGGGTGGACGGAGCGACTGAATCACGACTTGCTAGAGTGCTACGATGTGAGTGTGGCCCCTGAACGGGGTTACATGGCACGGCTGCATGCTCTGTGGTGCGAGAAACACCCGGAGCTATCGCACTTTTCGCAGCAACGTCTGTGAATCCATGCTGAAGTACTCCGTAAAAGGGGCTATATAAGCGGAACGCCTACCCTACCACAGCTAGTACAAGCCGGCAACAGAGAAAGAAAGGCGACACTAAGATCAACCGCGGGCAGAAATCCAATAGATGAAGAGCAATGCTTTACGACCCGGAGAAACATCAACACCAAGGTTTCTCTCAAGCCTAAAGATCTGGCTGAAATGGATGACGAGCTTCGTGGACATTTTTCCGGAGAATTCGACCTCTGGGCTATCAATTATTGTGTGTATAATGCAGCGAGAGCTTTAGCCGATGCGATCCGTAAAACAAAACCAACGGCTGATCATAAGACCAAAACACGAATGCATCAACTTGCCATAAAGATAGGCTGGACAAGACAGTACGCGTCCCGCATTCAGTGTGTGATTGACTACATCACATCTGGCAGGAATTTTACCCCCAAGGTTCGAAAGTTCGCGCGCGAACTCCGGACCCGTTATCACACACTTAAAAAGTCAAAGCTGCTGACCATCAGACAGCATATTGTTGAGAGAATACGGATACTATCTGACGCTAAGAGAAGTCTAGAGCGAAGGGAGAGGTGGGTCAGAGAAAATCAACAGTTTCTCTCTGATTCATCTCGACTCTTCCCAGACCCTCCAGTTACAGTCGAACACCCACCCAAACCAGAGGAGGTCGAAGTATTTTGGAGAGAAGTCCTCGTAACACCTGATAAAGAATGCCCACCCATCATTAAAGAGGAGGTGAAAAAAGTAGCAAGAGGGATGAAGAACTATTCCGCACCGGGACCAGATTGTATAAAAACCTTCTGGTGGAAGAAGTTTTCTTCAACCCATCAGCATTTGGCCCGTATTTTCACCTCATATTTGAAGTCGCAAGAGCCGATTCCAGAGTGGTTGGTGGAAGGGCGCACAATACTCCTGCCGAAAATAGGCACCTTATCTGACCCAAAGAACAACAGGCCAATAAATTGTCTGAACACGCTTTATATGATATTCACAGCTATCCTAAATGATAGGATTGTTCGGGCAATCGAACCTGTGTGGCAAGAAATGTATGAACAACGAGACTTAAAGAAAGGCGTAGCCGGATGTCGGGAGAACCTGCTCATCGATAGATGTGTCTGCAAAGATGCAGCATTCTACCAGCGTGACCTATCGATGGCCTGGATTTATTATCGGAAAGCTTTCGATTCTACATCCCATAGACTTATCATCTGTCTTTTGGAAATCTTAAAGGCTCATCCTCAAATAGCTGGGTGCATAGAGAGATTGACGCTGCTTTGGAAAACCAGATTTACTATCTCATCTGGAAAAAATCGTGTGACAACTAACAAGGTCACCTTTCAGAGAGGTGTCTTTCAGGGCGACACCATGAGCCAACTCCTCTTTTGCCTTACATTATTGCCACTATCTCTAGCACTACGCCATTCCGACAGGTACTTGTGCGGCAAACCTGCAGATCGAAAGTACAAGGTCACTCAAGTATTTTACATGGACGATCTTAAGATCTAAGCTAAAAACAGAGAGCAACTGCATCTAGCTCTGGGGATTGTCGAACGATATACTAAGGAAATTGGAATGGAATTTGGGTTACACAAATGCGCCAAGGTTTATTTGAAGCGAGGAAAACTTAATGGAATCCCTAAAGATCCTGAGCTCGTTGATAGAAGCGCCATACGACACCTTTGCGCTGGAGAGACTTATGCATACCTTAGCGTGCCACAGAGCCGCATTCAGAATGTGACATCTATAAAGGATACTCTCCGAAGCAGATACAAACGTCTCATCCGACAGATTTGGTCTTCCGAACTGTCGGCGAGGCACAAAGTATCTGCAACGAACATGCTTGCCGTCCCGGTACTACTCTATTCATTTGGAGTAGTTCCATGGACGAAGAACGAGCTCAGATCTCTTGATATCGGGACAAGAAAGGTTATGCACATGAACAAGAACATGCATCTTAAGTCTTCCGTTCTGCGATTTTACATGCCACGACGTCAAGGGGGTCGCGGAATATTGAGTCTTGAATGTCTTCACAACAGGCTTATTCTGGGTACAGCAGATAGAGTTGCAAATGGAAGAGACCCTCTTCTTAAAATGGTCTGGAATCACGAAGAAGTGGGCAAAGGAGCGTTTCTGTACAAAGCACCGGAGGAGGCTGCTGAAGCACTCGGACTTGACTTCAGTATTAGGGGTGAGCAAAATGCATCAAATCTTATCTATCTCGAGTACTCACTCCTGAAAGCCCGGATTAAGAAAGCACAAGAGAAAAACTTTCGTGAACAGCTTCTCGATAAGAGGATGCACCGTATCTTCCACAGAAATATGAAGGATCAGTCACTGTCTTGTGAGCTAACGTTTGCTTTCCTTAAATCGCCCGGATTGAAGTCTGGTACGGAGGATTTCATTTTTGCATGCCGAGACGGTGTCATTTCCTCCTTAACATACCGTCGCCACGTTTTGAGCCAAGACATTCCCGATGATAGCTGCAGGGCGTGCCATGCACATCCCGAGCATTTAGCTCACATACTATCTAGTT
>NC_046657.1:157290722-157297095 GCF_010883055.1 Belonocnema kinseyi
TCGAGAAGCGAACCATGTTTGTTATCGAATTTTCGGCACCAGCTGACAAAAACATCATAACCAAGGAGAATGAAAAGAAAGAGAGGTATCGAGACCTTATAAAGGAGCTGCAACGATTGTACCCGGAATATTCTGTTAAATTGATCGTCCTTGTCATCGGCGCTCTTCGAGGTGCCAAGCTTTTACTTACTAACGGCCTAAAAAGCATCCCTGCGTGTCAACAATATGCTAGAACAGTTGCGGGTAAAATGCAGAAGGGGGTTGTCCTTCGGTCGCTCCGTGTTCTTAGGGTGCACGAGGCTTTTGCTAGATCGTCGTATTGATTCCTTTACAGACTGTAACCACCTATCTCACGGTTGTGAGACGTGGTTGTGGCTGAAATTTTACCGCGATTTGATATTTTCATTTGTGTTATACTTTTTTGACGATAATACCGAACATGTTGTTTATTTTTACGTATTCTTAACGGCTTAGGGGGTCCTTCTAGAAACTTACAATTTTTATTCTTTTTAAATAAAATTGTTAAGGGTTATACTCGCTCAGACTCACAGATTCTGAATTTTTTAATTCAAAATATCTCCAGGCAAAATTCTTATACTCGGCAAGTTCTTCCTGCATATTCTGTCACGAAAATAGAGTTCTGCGCGAGGTTGGAGAGAGCTTTTCATTAATTTGCTATACTCGTCTAGTACTCTCTAAAACCTCTATTACGAGAAATCGAGCACAACACAAGACTGAGGAGAGGGAGTGCATGTAGAAGATAAAATAGAGTACGAAAGGAGCTTGGCGGAAGCTCGGAGCGATATCAATAAAAACTCAATAATTATATAAAATATACAATTCCGAAAATTGTGAAAGCCTTCTTCAGAGTAATAAACATAGTAATGACATAGGCTGTCTTAGAGTCCTGGCATCGACAAGCGCCTATACGGAAGAGTGTCCCACTGCGGAGGAAACCTCAACTCCGGACGCCTGCACTGCATGCTCACCGAGCGAAACTTTTCGTAGTACTGGTACGAGTAAAACTTTTCTAATTAACATTTTTATATATTAAAGTAATACTGCAAATGTATTTAAAAATTATATAGATTTTTCAAATAAACAGTAGCCTTAAAAAGATGTCGCATTGCCTTTTATGCCATTTACTTAAATTAAAATAAATTAGGTATATCAAATAAACCGAGGTTTTGGGGAGAATGGGAGGAGGATTTAGGGGGCATGTAGGGAGGACGTAAAGAGCATTCAGGGGGGAATTAAAGAGCATGCGGAGAGGATATGAAAAGCATTCGAGCGGAGTGAATTTTAGTATATTGCCTCGGGTAACTAATTTAATAATTACAAATTTCTCATTATTCAATTTTCATCTTATTTATGAGCCAAAAAAGGTTCGTATCGGGCAGGTTTACTTGAAGCAAGTAAACATCGTCTTAGGCACGACAAGGCTCGAATTGAGACAAGTGAACGCCATTTTACCTATTTTACCCTGCATAGACAAGCGTCAAGTTATGCCCCCCAACCATAAACTGCCCACGTGGTATATAGATGCTCCCATACGATTTTTAAGATTTTGAGCCAGCCCGTTTTTTTCGAATCTCTATGTTTTGAGACCTTCTGAGTACGAAAAATTTATTTAGTGTTGAAAATTGAAGATCAAGTTCGTTAGTCAGCTATTTAAGAACAATAATAAAATAATAAAAATCTATTTTGCCACCAACCTATGCAAGATACAAAAAAACATGAATTCACAAAAATTATGCAACCAAAAAAGATCTGCAAATTTATTATAGATCATTTTTATAGGACACGTAGTTTTTGTTTTATTCGTAAAAAAACAACATTAAAAATATCAAAAATACATTTTAGATCAAATGGCAGAATCTCAGAAAAAAATTATAAAACAAAAATTATTCACTCAAAGAAAAGCTAGAAATTCATTCTTATTTATTTGTTTATAGGCTACGTACATTTTGTTTTATTCGTAAAAAATACATTAAAAATAAAAAATACATTAAATTCTTGAATAAATGGCACAAGGTATGAAAATAATATAATTAGACAAAAGTTGTTTAGCCAATAAATAGCTGCAAATTCGTCATAAATTATTTTTTGATGAATGCGCAGTTTTGGTTTTAATCGTAAAAGCTAAGATCGAAAACTTTATTTAAAATTGTTGATAGACGACACAATCTCGGAAATATGTTTCAATAATAATTCTATTTTCTTTTATAGAATGCACCCTTATTTTAATTACGAAAATAAGAAAATGAAAATATGTATGTGTCAATATCATTGCATATATGACAAAAAATAATAATATAAATTGATTGAAATTGTACGTTGTTCATGGCAGCTGAGAGTAAAGTTAAATGAAGAATAAGAAAATAATATTAAAGTCATCATAATAAATGCAATTTTTACTTTATTTTGCAATATCTGGATGAGCAATCCCAGACCGAGGTAGGTACATAAATGTGAGATACTCACAATTTCTAAACTACAGTTGTTGATGCGTTGACCTATAATTTAGAAATGTATCCATAATTAAGGGGGAAATACAAAAACATGCAACGAGGACCCTCACCACCAGACGGATGAACGAGAGCCACTTATCACTACCAAACCAGAAGCCCCCCACCCGCACGACACAGTCTAGAAACGGCACCCTCTCTCTGCCCCTACGTCCAGTTCAACCAGGCAGATGATAGTCGAGTCCTTACTGCCCTGGCAACACCAACGAGATGTCGTTCCACTACCAACTATCCGAATTGGAGAAGTTCCTGGAACTCGACGGTTTCACCAAATTTCGAGAGGTGGGTCCACCTCAAAGGAAAACAAACCAACCAGGCCCACAAAAAACGTCAGGAGGTAGCCTGCATCGCAACTACAAAGAAACCTCGCATTCCGAACATCGCGAGTGTCAAGGTATCACCGTTCTGGAGACAACAACCAGGGACTCAAGCACAAAAAGAGACTTTTTCCCTTTTCTTTTTTCTCTTCTCCCTTTTTCCCTCTTTTTTATTTTTTTATTTTTAAAAATTTTTATTTTCAAATTTTATTTTTTAAAATACAAAATTATTATGCTACATATTATTTAAGTTCTTCTTTGTTTTTTTGTTTACGAGGCATGGTCAGAAATCTTAAGCAAGACACACGAGAAGGGTCCGCACTTCTCGGTAGTGTGGGGATTTTTTTACCCACTAAACAACACCACCCATAATTGAAATATTGACGCCTCTTTTCAATATGAGTCTGTGTGCCGACAACGCCCTGTATGAGACTATTCTCTATGCTTATACACAGCGAATTGTTTTATAAACAACGTTGTCGGCATATACTCATATCGAATGGAGGCTCCATATGCAAATTTCAGTATGCCTAATCGGAGTCAGAAATGGCTAATCTAAAACTTATGTCATCAATGTTCTACTGTTCCAAATTGCTCGTTTTATTGGATATTAAGGCTAATTGTAGGTCGTTTTTCAGTGGAACTGAAGCAATACTCTCCCCCGTTTTCCTCCGTTTTTTATTGAACTTTCTGAAGGGTCATCAGTTCCACATTATACCTAATGACCATTATGTCATTGATCCTCTGACCTTTCAGGTTTGTCTGAAGAGTAGAAAATATTAACCGCATTCGCGACAATAGTCGTTCAATGCTCACTTGGGTAGCTGGCGCAGCGTGAAATATCATGGCTAATTCATACAGGCTCTTGTGGCTGTTGTCCGCGCGACTGCAGTTTCTTCCACAGTTCCACAGGAAGTTTCTCTGCTTCCTCTGCAGACTTCCTGGTGAGCGTAGCATTGCACCTAGGATCTAGATGAATAGCAGCCAACAAGGCCTGGTTATCGAGAATTTAACCTTCTCTTTCCTTCATCGCTGTGAAGGTTGCTCGACTCAACTCTAAGTCGACACCCGCTGTTTCTTTTAGACATTTTACATACGAGATAAAAATCTGACAGCAGAAGGCTTTGCATACGTCTTCAACTTTTTAACGGGTAGCAAAATATCCAGCATTGAATGCCAACGCGTATCATTATCCAACACTGCTTTAATGGCATTCATATTAGAATCTCTGATTGCTAAAGACACTTTCTCTATCCTTAAAATTCTGACAGAGTCTCGCAATCTTACAAAAAAGTCATTGGCTATAATCTTTGCGAGAGCATCGTCAATCGCTAGTTGCAATGAGTGGGCTACACAGCGAATACATATAATAGTTAACACATTTCGGTCCACCAAATCCCGAAATGTGGTCTGCATATTACTGTCAATTAAAATATTGTTTACAGCATCGTCTGTTTCATCATCAATTGGTAGTTCGCTTCTTTCATGGTTTCTTCGTTGTCATCATTAATATCAGGATACTCGTTGACTTCAAAAATTATGTTCTCTTCGTTTACATTTCTTCGTGCCTCTTTGAAAATTCTGCATAACTTGATCATGTTAGAGACATTATCAGAAGTCATTGAATATAGGTCTTCAATGTTAATTGCATACTCCGCGAACACGTCCTTAATCATAATAAGCAAATTATAGCTCGTGTGAATTTTTTTGAATTCCTTACCGCGAGCGTTCTCAGCGATAATCTAGCATCTTTAATGTATATATAAATTATAAATGAAGGCTAAAACGTTAATTTTTATGATTTAACCCTTTAATCATTTTTAAAACAAGCGATTTGGTTCAGATAGGCTATTTAACACCCGATTAGTGCCCTAACAGACTGAGTCCATACTAAGGAAACAAATTCATTTTTTATTGATCATTATCTATCTTTGATGTTTCTAAACACCCAGGTTCTTTTTGAAAATGTACAAAAAGATATTTAAATAATACCCTACGAGTATTTTTGGTTCGTAAGTACTAACCAGTGTTACATCCGAACTCTGGAATGGAATTTATTCCCTTAATTCTTTGCGCTGATTTATTAAGATTTAGGTCCGTTACCTGTCCTCGAATGGTTGAAACAATTAGCCGCAAAATATAGGTCAGGTTTGAAATAAAATGATTCACTCCGTACACAGATTTTAGCGTGTAAATTAACTTAAATGTTTATTACAATTCATTGATATTCACTTGTTCATGGATGACATATTCTCAATTTGAATTCTAGAATAAACAACAATATTCGTGTATTGAAGTTAGTGGTACACGCGGCAGATTTGAAAAGGTTGGTATTGAGATTCGGAAAACACTTACGTAAGGTCGAACAATTCGGAGTCAGGACTTGACGTTGTCCATCTTATTTGTTTCTGAAAAAATAAGAGCTGTTTGAACAAACAAACAATTCTTTAATAAGTTTTATTCCTGACACACACACAAGTAAGTTTAGCACTGAATATTCAGTTGAAACTTGTGACTGTAACTAACTTTTCTGAGCTCTGCATCTATATTTATAATCTCGTTTTGGGTGGGATTTATCCCTACTTTTAGCTTTTAACCAATCAAAATGCTGACGTCACTCACTTCTAGTGTCGAATAAACCAACCACAATTGAGGTCACTTTGCTCCTCCTACTGATTTTCGGCAATTAAACTAAGTGAAAATTCAAGGTAATGGTTCCAAAGTAGAACTTTTATCACCGGAAAACGTTAATCACTTTTAGTGACAGTTGCCTATTTTGAAGTCGGAAGGTCTCGTTTTTATAGCATCTTGCTGGCGCCATAACCTATTAACGATACTAAAAATAGCTCTATATCGCAAGTTTTTAACCTCAAAATCTACTATATATAATAAGATATAATACTTAAATCTTAGTTTAATTTAGACGTAATAAAACCATATTATTCGTAGAACTCGTATACAATAATAATTACTTAACATTTACAGGTTACATACATACACATAATGAATTAGCATTTAGGAAACCATTTGAATCTTCCCGCCAAAGAATGTACTGCTTCTGATAGTGTTTACTAAAAGGCTCTTAGTGTCCTGGGAGTTTATTTCCAAAGATGACGCATGCCGTTACACCTCCCTCTTTCTTAAAAGGTGTCTCTTGTTCTATGCTTGAGACAACTTTTTGTTTACATATCCAAAGTGACATCATCTGTGACATATGTGCATGTCAATAGTAAGTGCCGTCGTTGACGATGATAAGGACGATCAGTTAAACAGAATATTCCGGGTACAATCGTTGCAACTCCCTTATAAGGTTTCGACACCTCTCTTTCTTTTCATTCTCCTTGGCTATGATGTTTTTGTCAGCTGGTGCCGAAAATTCGATAACGAACATGGTTGGCTTCTCTAAGTCAAGAAGAACCATGTCAAGCCTCGAGTGAGCAACAGAAACAATTGTCGATAATATAAAGTTCCAGTATATGCGGCACTTCCCATTCTCGACAATTGACTCAATTTCCCTAGGAGCATTTA
>NC_046657.1:157297195-157301259 GCF_010883055.1 Belonocnema kinseyi
CTTTCTCCCAAAACAGGGTAAACCTCTCAGCTCAGCATCCAGCTATCGACCTATCAGTCTACTTTGCACTCTCAGCAAACTAGCTGAAAACATTATTCTGACACGTTTCGATGACTTTGTCTCAATAAACAATTTTCTACCCGATGTCCAGCACGGTTTGCGCAAACGTCATGGTACAGCCCATCAACTTCTGCGCGTTTCCGAATACATTGCCGAAAATCTCAACAAGGGCAGGCACATTGCTCCTCCCGTCTAAATAGATTCACTCCAATTGTTCTCGACTGGTACTACAGATGGAGATTTAAAATCAACAAATCTAAATCTGAAGCTGTTTTCTTTTCCCGGCGCCAGCGCAAACCCCCAAAACTCTTTGTAAATTCTTTCCCTATTGAATGGAGTACCTCCGCAAAATATCTCGGCGTCATTTTTGACAAAAGACTGACATGGTCGAAACAAATCCACGCCATTCGCAACAAGGCCAATGGGGCATTTATTTTACTAAAACCTTTCTTCAATAACCCCACAGTTTCTCGAGCCACTAAAGCTCGTGCCTTTAACGCAATAATTAAAAGCATTTGCACCTACGCAATTCCTATCTGGGGCTCTGCCACCCCAAACCGTCTTTCTAAATTAAACAGCACCTATATGCGCCTTCTGCGCTCCGCTTTGAACATTCCTTGGTTTATCCGCAACAAACAAATCCTCTCGGAAACCAAGCTTCCCTCCATCTTTGATGCAGCTCGCACTCACGCAGCAAATCTTCGTTCTTCAGTGACAATTCATCCAAATCCCAGCATCAACTCACTCGCAAATTATTCGAGTAAACCTCCCGACCGTTTTAGAAGGCCCTGCCTTCTAGTCTCGCCGTCCTAATTTTTAACTTACCCATCTTTCTTTCTCCGTGTTTCGCTTCATGCGCGAGTGTCCTTGCAGTACCACTGTTTGGACCACCAAACTCCGTTGTCCCCTCTTCTTCTTTTAACTTGGTTTATAACCTTCAAGCTTGGCAACCAAAACGGGGAGGGGTTTTTAGTCGGTAGGCGCACTGGGCGAATCCGACACTACCCACTTTTCTTGGGTGTCTTTTAGAAGATTCCCCCTCCTCGGCCACTCAAAAAAAAAAAAAAAGACATTCGTCACTCGACATTCCGCCACCACTACAAACACTTCGCGCACTCACAGACCTGCCAGTCTTTATTTCCAGCCACGTAAAACGTATCTAGTGGTTACAACCCTAGGTACCCTAACGGGAAGTCCTTGAGTAGTACCTGCTAGATAGGATTTTGTGAAGAAAACGGGAGGAAGCAGAAACAACGGGTGGATGGGAAATAACAAAATTACGTAATATATGTACAGTCTTTTGCACCTTTTGACAAGCATCGCCTGAAACATCAGGAACGCGAAACTTTTGTGAATATGATACAGAAGTTCTTTGGATAAATTTTGTAGCGCGGGTCTTTTTAAAAGGTTAATGCTACATTATGAAAATTTAATGGCAATTTTCAGATTTTAATGCTGAAATATGAATTTTTACCTCTCCTACCTGGGCCGCTGTCCAGCTAATAATTAAAAAACTCAGGACATTGCAATTTTGAGCAGTGCATTTTAAAAGTTTGTAATAAACAGTTTTTCATTTATAATTTTGCTATATCAAGTCTAAGAGTTTAGAATATTTAACCTTCACCCCTATCTTACTTATGTAAGATGAAAAATTGAAATTAAGGAAGAATATTTTATTTAAGATCGACATGAAATCTGTTTTATAAATAATTTTATGCACCAAAATCAGAGCATGAAAAACTAAGAATTTTCAAATTCGATTTCCAAACTACCTCCTTTGCGGCATATTAGATACGAATACATACAAAAAAAATTTCTTTTAAATCCAGCACGTGTAAACTTGATGTAAATCAATGTAAGAAAAATTTGTTTGGCAAACGATGCTTCTGTGCACTCTTATAGTCAACAGTAATCCAAAGAGCATCCTGTTAATACATTTCGTGCTCTGTAGGAGCACAGTGTTATGTTCCATAAATGTTAATGATGTTTTAATGTTCTTTCTTGCGATGAAAAGGAAAACTACGCATCTTATCAAAGAAAATGTATAACAAATTGGCAGATCTTATTTGGGTGAAAAACTTTTGTCTATTAATTTTTTTATCTCATCTTCTGCCCATTTTCCATTTTTTGTCTAAAAATATTATGCTTTATGTTTGAGAAGAATTTTCATTACAGGGAAAAGTCTAGTAGCGGTATTGAAAAGCAAATTGTTAAAAGCAAATTTGTATATATAGTGCATAGCTGAATAAATTTCTTTATGCCAAATTTCCCTGTAACCTGTCGATACCAAAAAATTTCGACATCAGCAGAGTACGTATCTTTTCAAATGTTACGTGTTACAGTCAATCACTCCCGTTCATGCAACTTATTTTGTAAATACTTTTTCAAATTGAAGCTAAAAACCATGAGAAGTCTATTTTCCCATTCGTGTTTGGTTACAATATTTCCAACACATGATTCTTTTGTAAAAATTGTTCTTTGGAAAAATAACTGCTGATTCATATAGTACATTTAATAAAGTACATATATTTTAACACTTTAATTCTTGTTCTTTATTTCATATTAATTTCCCTCTGGGCTTATTGTAGAGAGTTTATGCAAAGAAATTTGGTTTGGAGGAACAAAAAATTATGCTTTTTACTTACGTTTGTTTCATGTTACTGCATTAATTTGCATGGAAAATTGAATTTTGTAATTGTGAATAACATTTGTTATAAACAGCACAATCAGTATGCATGTTATAAAAGCAGACTCAACCAAATTTTCAGATATTTTTGAGATGAACAATTAACCAAATTAAACAATTAAAACAAAAAAGGCGTTAGAAATGAGTAGATTCGTTTGGGTTTTAACCTTAGCCTAAAAAAACACCCGTCAAAAGGCGGATTTCGCCAATAATCTATTTGTGACTTCAGGTTCGGATTCGGCAGGTCAAAATAAATAAGAGCACATTGCACTGGTCCGTTGGGCAGAAAACTTCCAATTTTTTTCTAATTTGGCGAAAACCACCTTTGTACGGGTGTTTTCGAGCTTAGGGTTAAAACAGGATCCAATCTAATATTTCTGACTTCAGATTCGGATTCAACGAGTCAAAATACATAAGGATATACTGCTCTGGTCAGCCGGTCAGAGCACTTTCTTTTTTTCTGAATTGGGCGAGAACCCGCCTTTTTACGGGTACTTTTTGAGGTTATGGTTAAAACACGAGCCAATCTGATATTCGTGATTTTAAAATTGGATTCAGCAGGTAGATATAATTAAGAAAACACTTCTCTGCTCCGCCGGGTGGATCACTTTCTATTTGTTTCCAATTTGCTGGAAAACCGCCTTTTTACGGTTTTTTTAATGCTAGGGTTAAAATGCAATCCAATCTAATATCTCTGACTTCAGTATCGGATTCTGAAAGTCAAAATACACAAGGATACACTGCTCTGGTCTGCGGCCTGCCCAATTTTTTTATGGGGCTGTGTATTTAATCTTATTTCGCACATTTTGGCCGGAAAATGGAATTATTTCTTTAAGAAAAATGTTCCGCGTGTTACCAAGATCATTATTTCAAGAGAATTTCTTCATCTTTTTTAGATAAACTTTTGATCTGCGGAATTTTGAAAAAGCATTTTCGATTGCATTTCCTTTAATCAAAAATATCTCACGGAAATGTGAAGAAGTTTATAAAATACAGTTTAAAATGTTAAGAACATAAATATTATTTACCAATGTGAAACAATAATATACAATTAAAATTTTTTTCAATCTTTTTCTATCAGAAATGTGTATAAAAATTTAGAAATAAATTTTATAATGAAGTAAAATTACTTATTTGGAGATTCTTATATACAATATTTATGGTACAGAAAATTAAAGAATCTTTAATAATAGATAAACAGCCTGAAACTAGACACTAAACGTTATATTCACGCAGTGTCGCAAACAATCAGGTTATATAGTGTTATTTATATAAATTCTAAACTATTGTTATACTATATTACAATTTATGATAAATG
>NC_046657.1:157301359-157337923 GCF_010883055.1 Belonocnema kinseyi
GCATCCCTGCGTGTCAACAATATGCTAGAACACTTGCGGGAAAAATGCAGAAGGCGGTTGTCCTTGGGTCACTACGTGTTCTTAGGGTGCACGAGGCTTTTGAAACTTGAATATTTGAAAGTAAAATTCCAAACCCCTGGTTCTCAATTCAGAGTTTCACAGCTTTCCCCTTTTTATACATTAGGATGTATATCAATTTCATGGAAGAGACACAGTAAGCTGAAATCAAAAGACGATGATTTAACATATTGATTAGGTTTAATTTATGTTTTTTTGTTTATTTTATTTCTATATTAAAGCAAACAGCGAAAAAAAATTGATTTTTCATTTTATTTTCTACCTACTAGGAAACAAAATTTATTATATTTTCCATCGTTTCAATTCAATGCACAGAAGTATGAGAAATTTGAAAATGTAACTTGTAAAGTTGAATTTTTGTCAACAAATTCTATTATCAAATAATTGACATGAAGGGTTATTTTTTTCAAAGTATATTTTTGCTATAAAATTTCTTGCTTCGATCGTAAAGATGACGTGGCCATTAAAAATTAAGATTGGGTGTTATTAATTAATTCTATATAGAAATGTACAACACATATATTTCTATATGCAGTAAAAAAGATTTTTTTCTTACACATTTAGACGTTGCAAGGTGCAAAGGAACCATCTTTTCATCCTATTGTTGTTCCAATTATATTCCTAATGATTTTTTTTGATAATATTTTCTTTTACATCACTAATTGTCCACTTTATATACAATTTATATAAACAAATGTAAATTAAAAACATTTATTTGCGGAAAAAATGGTTTTTCTTTGATTATTTTCCAAATTATATTTCTAGGCGTGTATTAAAATAAATTTTATTATTTGTCACTATTGGATCATTTTGTAAACATATTACGGGCACAAAATGCACATTTTAGGTGCTTTTAGGTTTTGAGAAAAATGTATATTTTAGGCGCTTATGGCAAAAAATAAATATTTCTTATTTGTATTTATGTTGAGATAACGGAGGAACATCGGTATTTTTGAATTTTTATGATTCCCATGTTTTTCATTCATTCCTAATGCGGTAATTTGTAACAAACCTAAAGGAAGTGATACTTAAAAATGCTAGCTTACAGTCATCTCACTTATCTACTTAACTTTTTGTAATATAATTTGTTCATAAATTTTATAAATTCCATTCCATCACAAAATTCCGCCAAAACTTACTTCTTGATTTCTTCACCTATTTTTTCATACAGTAAGCGAATAGTGATGCACGAATAAAAAATTTTCGGTTCAATATCATTCGAAACATTATTTCAACAAGTTTGAAAGATATGATGATTACTCTTATCTTAAAAACCCCTAAAATGTACATTTCTTTATATAATTTATTCATAAAACAAACGAATAATGATAAATAGCTCATTTCTTTCAGAAAAATCAGTGGTTATATAGTATTTTAAAATGCCTAAGATATACATTTCCAACGTTTCATAATTATTTTGTCTTTTATTAACTTGTTGAGAATTTTAAGTATCCCCATTAATTATAAGATTATTTTCGAGAGGCTACAATTGAGATGAAATGTATATTCTTATGTTTGGGTCCAAAGATTATAATTGTGCAGAGCCAAAAGATTCCGATAAAATATAAACAAAGAAACCGCATTTGAAATTTTACGGTCCTTTTTCCCATATTAATTGCATGAGAAACTGTAAGTGCTTTGGGCCACATGTTAATATTAACTAATTTCGCTCAGATTTGGTGGAGATAATTTTTTTGGTCATTCCAACAAAATAGGGGGCGAGACCAAGAAGAGGATCGAACTGAGAAAAATTCAGGTACTTAACCTTCAACGGTCAGAAACTTTGCAGTTTATAATTAAAAGAAAAAATTATATTGTATACTTGTATTTGATAAAATTTAAAAGAAAAGAGTAGTGTTTCATTAACTTTCATTGCCACAAAGAGTTGCATATTCAATCCATTATTTTCATTCTAAAAGTATCGGGAATGCTATGCAGTGCGGTGTAAACCTACTGTTTTATCAACACGAAGGATGAAAACATTATTTTAAAATAAATTCACGCTTAATTTTGGAAATTTTTTGGTATCATAAATACTTCCTTTCTCGACATTGTCGAATATACTCGTGAAATAGATCTGGGTGGAGCTCCCGAAAGCCATATTCATAGACTGAATTTCCTGTTTGCTAGAGGATTATTCCGGCATTTTTAATTCAGACACTAACCACTTTTACGGACCTTTCAACTTTTAGAACAAACCGCTGAATCTAGAAGCTTCTTTTAATCTAGAGTTGAGCTACAAATTTATAACCAGAGCCGAAGTAATTACTTTTTACATTTGTAGCTCTATTTATTAAAATAAGCATTAAGTCGGTCCTCTACTCTCGAGGCCTGAAATTGAGCGGATTTTGGGGAATAAATTGCAAAGGATCTACTGAATAGATTTAAAAGTTTTTTTTTTATTTCGCAGACATATGTTTTGAATTTAAATTTTAAATTTTGAAGACGATAAAAAAACTCTCACGACCTTGAAACGTCATTGATAACATGCATCTTGAAACTGCATGGGTGTAGCTCAAGTAAAGTTTTGGCCAATTGGTTAATGTGTAATCAACAATCGATATTCTTTATAATCATAGTTATTTTGGCTATGTTTTCCCGAGACAGACTTTTTTTATTTTGCAATTTGTAAAAATTATGCAACAATTTGTAAAAATTTCCAATTTCGACGTCATATTTTGTCCTATTAGAGGCTAAGAAAATGCAACAAAATCAAATTTTGCAAGTTGTACTTTGGAAAACTTAGCGGTATTTTTACTGAATAACTGAAAAAAAATTTTAATCGTCCAATACTTTTATCAGAAGTCTTACTAAGCAGATAAAAAACACTACTTTCGGTAAAACGCGTTTAAAGATAAATTACAGTGTATAACTTGATTTTACCTGGAAGAGCGCTGCCGTTGTGCACTGCGCTTATTTTCTCGGAAACGACCTGAAATGGGTACTTTTTGATTCACAGAAACATGCAAAGGAATGCGATTTTCGCCAAATTCTTTCTGTGGCGTATTCTCAGATACATATAGATTGTAATTTAAAAAAAAAATCGATTTTTTGAAACCGAGAGAGTAGAGGACCCCCTTAAATAGAAGTAAAATATTGACATTCGTAAAGTACAAGTTGAAGAATATTCATGAGTTTTTGAAAATATCTGATACCAATGTGTGGGATTCACAATATGAGAGAAAATCCAGATGATATTTTGCTAGGCGAGGCACGCAAAGATAATAATGAGTCATTAAGTGAAGACGATAGCAGGTAACATAAAAAATAAAACTCCGTATACCTGCAGTTGGAATAAGTCATATCGTACTTCTCCAAATTGACAAGACAAATGAATTACAATTTACTGTATGTATTATTATTTAAAAATAGGGCAATTACTCAATTCACTATACAGAAAGTATAAAATTTACAACAAAATCAGCAGGCGTGACATTTTTTATTTAATTTAAGCTTACCATACCATCCTTTGCTGAGTTTTATTTTTTGTACGGTTATACTTGAGTGGCTGGTGAGACAGCTATTAACAAATATTGCCACAAGATGAAATTGAGGTGGAACATCTTTCAGCCTAGTTGATCTTTACGTTTTTGTGGTCGCTGATCACGATCGCGATGTCCATATGACCCCATCACGTCTAAATAAAGGTAAACTGAAGGTCAAACACGTTGATTCGATTGATGCAATTTTTTTTACCCAAATGCGTCTTGACCTGTTTATCGAACCGACCACTGAAGGTCGTTTGCAGGTCATCTAGAAGTCATATCCTTCTTTTCATCTGTCGGCTGATTTCTTAGCTAGGAACGGATCTCGAACCAGTCGACCTTTACGTTTTTGGGGTCGCTGATCACGATTCCGGTGCCCATATGACCCCATCACGTCTAGATCACGGTCAAATGAAGGTCAAAGTCCGTTATTTGGACGATATAATTTTCATGACACCCCTGATTCTGTTTGTGTGTGCCTATTCGTGTAATTTGGTAGTGTGCGTAGACACATGTGTATCTGGGCATTTATGTTTATTTATTCTGTGTCTGTGTGTGTCTATCTATGATTATGTGTATATGTATGCGCCATATGTGTCAGAAGTAGATCTGTGTTAACTTACGTGGGCCCGGTTGCGTGTGTGTGTATGTCTATTTGCGTATGTGGGTACAATATGAATCTTTGTGTGGATCCGTGTATGGCTATGTGTGCCTGTGTGTGTGTGCATCTGTGCTGATTCCGCCCATTTCTCAAGGGTTTTTGGCGCTATGGAAAAAATTGCGGGTGTTGAAGCAATTCTAATTCAAAATTTGAGTTCAGATGTTATATAATGAGATCATTTAGGTTGGAACAATGGATTCTTTTAATCGAATCACATAGTATATTTGTACACACAACGCAAATTCAAAATTTATGTATGACGTGTTCCTTTGCTCGTAAAAGATCCAAGGAGGGATTTTGTTTTGTGTACACAGTAAAAACTTGGGGGTATATTTTGTGGCAGGTAAAATTATAACGGTGTTCACTGTACTGTCAGATGTTACTGTTTCAAATTTTGACAGCTGATGTCAAGCATAGAATAGTCTTAGGAAAGTTAAAGCTATGCGGATTCCACTTTGTGATACTAGGTTTTGAAGTAGGAGCATGATTGAAATTACCAGGGGTGAGATTCCGATGCCCAATAATCTAGTTTATTAAATCTCTCTTTCTAACGCATGAATGTTTAGAATGGTTATTATATTTTTCAAGGCATTATTTATTGTCCAGAAAGGTTTAATGCTCGAGTTATAAATATAATTTGAGTATTTTGTTGGCGATAAGTTCAAATCGAGGTTAATTTAGATAAAGGTGTAATTTTTGGTTCTGCAAAGGACAGTGTTGGCCTTTTCAGTTTTAATTAAATGAATTACCGCTTAAATTGAATCACAGACGATTAATATTAGGTGGTATATGGTTCGAGTCTAAACAGTCTAAAAGAGGCGTATTTTCAACTGTTATCAATAAAGAATTGGAGAGATTAGAAAACAAAGGGATTTACTGGACAGATAAAGAGGGAAAAGTTACACTAAATAAAGTATTTCCACTATGCTGCTGTGTGGATTACGTTGCGGGACCTAAAATTACGGAAAAAATTATTAATAGAACTAGAAAGTACCCTTAGTCAGCGGACAAAAACGCAGTTGATGAGCGTAACGAATATTTGTATAGGGAAAGAACAACTGATGAAGTTAAGTTACAAATTATGACTGCCGTTAGGAGTAACGTGGAAGTTGTAGATGATGATGATGAAGCACCTTTTAAAGTCCTTAAAGGCACATCGCAGTTAATAAATGTGACGAATTTCAAAAATTTGTGAGATTGTCCTCAAGGCGAAATGCACGTTCCAGAGGAGGGAGTTCTTGGCAAAGCCTTATAGGAAAAATGGGTTCAATTGAAAGAAAAGTGATCCTGCTTATTATATAGGACATCCTACAGCACTGGAGGTGATTAAAACCCATATAAAATAAATAAAACCTCCACGTGATATCCATCGACTACCGCGAGACATATCTCTGCGAAAGTTTTGGAAGTACAAATGTGTGGACCATTGTGGTCATTTTTGACTTGCCCATTCGCGTTCAATATGGGCCTGATCAAAAGATACACACATGCAGCTATCGGTATCAGTATCCAGATAGCAGAAGCCGTGGCTATGAAGGCATCTCTCTTTGATAAAGAAGTATTTGTAACTAAGTGGTCCTGATGTTGAATCCTTTTTAAGAAGGTACACAAAAATTATTTATAAAGGTATACATATCTATGTATAGAACAAACCAAAGCATGGAAGGGGGATAATAGCATTGGAGAGTTGCGTGACGGGACATTGGACCAAATACTGCGCTTTATTTTAGCAGACAGATTTGTGTGGATGTTGAGGTTGGGTTGTTTGAAGATTTGTGCAGGGTGGGAGGACTGTGTTGATCGGGTTGGTAGTAGCAGGGTTGGGTAGCGAGGCCGAAAGGCAAGAGAGGTACCAGACCTCGAAGGTAAATAGAGGCAGGGAAGCATAGAAGGCGGGAGAGTTTGAATTTGATTCATGGCTAGCGGAAGGAGTATCTCCGCGGAAGAAACACATTTAGCGCAGGAAGTGTTCATTACGCCGAAAGAGGAGCTCAAGAAAAGGAAGACAAGGGGAAAGTATAAGAAAACTATAGAAAACGAGAGATTAAGAGCAAAAAGCGTAGGTTCAATTAAGGCTTTTATGAAAAGGAAGAGAGGGAAAGCAGTGAAGAGAAGAAAGATATCGATGCGGGCATAGAATATCAAAAAATGCTTAGATCGCCACTGGAAAAGCAGCATTTGGTAGGAAAGAGTTAGAATAGTAAGAGGACTGACGGAAGCGGAGATGAAAGTGAAGTTCCAATGAAAGAGGAAAGACTAAAGGAAATTCGCGAAGTGATGATAGAGGTAATGGGGATTTATGAAGAAAAGCAGGAGAAGGGAGAGAGGAATTAAAGAAGGAAATTAGGCGGAAAATGGCGGAACTTAAGAAAGAAATACAAAATTGGAAGAAATCAGGGAAAAGTTAGAAAATAGGATGCAGTCTTTGGAGCAAAAACTAGAGAAGCAGGAAGAAGATAATAATAGAAGGGTAGAGGAGATGTAAGGTATGACGAAGAAACTTGAAAGCTCGAACCAGGATTGTGGTGGGGGCAGGAGTGGGAATAAGGAGATGGAACGGCTGAGAAAAAAAGAACAAATAATAGAAAGGAAAGAGAAGGAAGAAAGCAAGAGGACAGATAAAAAGGAAAGATAACATGGGTTAAGTATGGTAGAATACAGAGAGACGGAGTACGGTGAGATTCGGATGAAGAAAGGGAACAGATAGTAAGAAATGAGGTGCAGGGAAACTAGGAAAGGAAGGAACGGGAGATAGAAAAATAAGAAATAGTGAAAAGGAAGAAATATGGGAAACGAAAGTAGGGAGGAATGGAAGATTTGTTACTGGAATATAGTAGGATTGGAGAGAAAGGATAGGGACTTTATGAGAAATTTGACACAATGGGATGTTATCATAATGATGGAAACGTGGCTAAATGAAAAGGGATGGGAAAGAGTAAGAGGAAGGTTACCAAGAGGTTACAAATGGAAAGTGCAAAATGCAATGAGGAAGAATAAAAGGGGCAGCGTAATGGGAGGAATGGTGATGGGAGTAAGGAATGAATGTATAACAGGAAAAAAAAAGAAAGACAGGAAAGAACAAAAAAGAAGGATTAATAGTAGAAGAGGTAATGATGGGAGGAGAGAAGTCGAAGGCAGTGGAGGTTTATGTGAACGGTGATATGCAGGAGAAAGCAGAGGAGATGAAAGAAATGATTGAAGAAAATAAAGAAGAGATTAGGCTGATAATAGATAGGGATTTCAATGTAAGAGCAGGAGACAGAGGAGGAAGGAAATGGGGTGAAGAGGGAGGAAGAAAATTGAAAGTTAAGGTACTAAATGGGGAGGGAAAAAAGCTGTTGAAGAACTTGGAGCAGTTGGGATTGTATATCTTAAACGGAAATATAGAAGGAGATGAGAAAGGTGAATATATACGCTCACGATGTGAAAGGGGAACGTTAATTGATTATGTGATAGTGGATGATGAGGTAAGTGAAAAGGTTAAGAAACTAGAGTTAGGTGATTATATTGATTCAGATTACTTTCTCTTAATAGTGACATTAGACTTACAAAAAAGCAATAACAGTATGAATAAAAGGGGAGCAAATTAAAAAAGTGAAGGAAAAGGGGATTTCTGAAGGGAACGAGAAGTGAATTTTGTTGTGAATTTTGTTTGTCGAAATTTTTTTTTAAAAATAATTGTTTGAAATTTCTGTTTTTCTGCAATTATTGTGGTAATTTCTCATTGTGAAAAGAAAAATTTTTGGTCTAAACCATTATCGTATTGTTTAATAAATTTATTAAATATTAATCTAACATTTTATTGGAAATTGTGATTAAAAAATCTGATTTTTTTCCTCAATTCAATTAAGTATATCGCTTAGTGTTTAATATTTAAACGTCAAACAAATGATTTAAATAACTAATATTTGTTCATAAGATGTTTTACATTGGCCATGAAAGGCTCAATGTAAGTTTTTGTTTTGTTTGTGTTGATCCCGAAGATTTGGTGGTAGTATTCTCAAAGGAATTAAAAATCTTTGTGTTTTTTGAATTTGACTGAAAATTAAAACAAACAATTTTGCTCTTAACAATGCAAAATTACCACAATAATTGCGAGAACAAAAAAATGCTACAAATTTATTTTTCAAAGAAATTGTTTTAACGAACAAAATTTATTTAAACAAATAAGTATTTATTATGTAATAAGGTAAAAGTATCTAAATGACGCAGATATTTAATAATAAGCAGCAAAGCTAACTTTTTTTTTAAACTAGAGCTTTATACCTCTTTTTAAGAAAAAGTTACAATTAAATAATAATTAGTTGTTTAAACAAATACTAAATGCTTGAAACAAAGATCATTATTCCTAAAAATTTCCAATTGTATAATCAAACATAAAAAATTTACCTTTCAATTTGTGAGAGTAAAAAAAATTATTTAAAGTAAAATAAATTGTTTAAGCAATTGTTAATATGTTGACAAATACTTAAAAATATTCCATTTGACAAAAAAAAAATTTATGGCAAAAAAGGGAAAAACAGAGCATTTATGTGTCAATTTTGGACAAATATGTCAATTTCAGTTTTTTTTTAGCATTTTTGGGGCCCACAAGGGGATTGGAGGGCATCAAAATTTAAAGTAATTTAATGGAAATGATTGATTATAGACTCCAAAAAAATTCTTAATATCTCCCGCTAGCTAAGTTTACACCCAGAAATCTGAATCCTTTTTTCCGAAAATAAAAATTTCCCAATGTTAATCTTATGGCATTTTCAGGGCTTTTGCGGCACGTCTTAATATTAACCGATTTGGCTCAAACTTAGAGGCAATTTTTTTCCAGCAACCTCACGGAATGACGGGGGGGGGAGGTGGCATACCTTCTAAAGGGAATTCTTGAAAGTGGAAGATGCGTCTGCACAATTACAAAGTGTCCTGCCAAAAAGTCTAGCGTTTTTAAAATTGCTCTACATCTATTTTAAGAAAATAGATATTTCTATTTTGGTGATAAGTTCTTTTTATTTTGCCGTGGCTCGCTTAAAAATTATTTATTACTTTAACTCTACTTTTTAATTCTTATTTCAATTATTTTAAACTTTTTTCATGTACAATTATAAAAACAACCACACCGTTCTTGCAGTCCTAATATATATACTTTTAAATTATATAAACATAGAATATAATAGAATATAAGGTCTGATATTTCATGTTCTTTTTCATCAGGATCCAAGCGCAATAGAGGAAGAGGTGAAAAAGGCAGAAGATTCATGTCGTCCAATCGTGGTCATCATAGGTATGAAAATTATCTAATTCACTAAAAAAAAATACGATGGATAACATTTTCCAAATGCTGTTTCCACAAAGCTTCTTTCTGTTACCGGAATGTCTGTGTTCGATGAGGACTGCCGCTCTGTCATAGTCATAGAGGAGGCAGTTATCGCTGAGACGCACAGCGTTTTGCAGGGTACTCTTTTCCTTCTGCTTAGCCATTATTTTTTTACTAAAATTATGCTGAGATTAAATGATCATCTTTTGAATTTATACAAAGGTAAATATTTTCCTAAAATTAGATAATTTTTTTTTGTAAATTTAATATGAGATAGAAAACAGAGGTAAGGTTTAATGTATCTTTGGTAAATTTTCAACAAAGGAATTATGAACATAAATTATAAAGAGTCGAAATTGTACATTTTGGTAATTGCGCCATTTTCCATATTTGGGAATACCGATTTCGAGTCACTGATTGGCTATTCTACTAATTATCCCACGACGAAAGAAGGGGCGATGACCAAGGGAGCACAAGCTACCTGGGATCCTTCCCGTTCCAGTGGGACCCTTACCTCTGACACCTGTCTTGGCGAGCTTAGTCGCCGGGATTGCCGGAGCGTAGGGTCTATTGTCGCTAATGACCCTAAATCACCTCCGATTACCGTTGCAACTATTGAGAGTTTGTGATCACATAATTATAAGGCCTAGATGCCTCAATTCTATTAAATGTATTGCAAAAGTCTAAACAAAAATGATGAAAAATCTCATAAAAATTCGATTCGAGGTATCGAGTCTTCGTGAAGTACTTCAATATAAGATCTATAGACCTCATTTCTATAAAGTGTAGCTTCAAATCCCTACTGTGCGAAGGTAGCGATATTAAGAAGTATATTAGTAAAGGGTATTAGTGCGTAGTGAGGAATATTTATTAATAATATTGAATCGGATTGACGAAGGAGTGAGAGTAAGTATCTGAAAAATTATGGTATTCATATATGTGTAATGTAAATATATTTATATAATGTGAAACTAATTACGCAGAGTAATGGCTGAAAAATAAAGGGCAACAGTGTGCTTGTCCAATTGAATGAAAATTGGCCAGATTTCCATTTATTTCAAACTATATTGATCTCAGATGACTCATTCGAATTTTTTTCAAAAAAAGCTTCACGCCCGCATAATGCAGTTAACATGCCTGTCTTTTACCAGTACAAGCATCAAAAAAAATATTTAGAAAAATAAGAAAGGTAGGGTTTTTAAGAAAATCTGTATGATTGTTCTCTTCTAATTTTAAAGGTATGAAAAGAGTATAATTTGCTCTAAAAAAACAACATATTTCGCCCTCGAGAGATTCTGCGATTTCAAGTTAAGGGCGCTGCCTGATTTCAAATAGATTCGGTCAGCGATGATTGTTATTTGTACGTTATTCTCCAAAAAATCGACGGTGGTTATAGTTTACATGTAACCACTATAAGTAACATCGCCGATGGTTATAAATATATACCAAAGAGTTAGATGTAACGTGTACTGAAATTAAAAAAAATTTTCTTCAAAATATGTTTTTAAACCAATTGATTTCTATATGAGGAGTGGTCGATTACTCCAATATTCCTGATACATACACTAAATATTGCCATACACGTATTCTTTCAATATTCTTACATATTGTTCGTATTCCTGATATACTTTATAATCTCAAATTTTTTTGATATTCCAAAATATTCTGAAATATCCCTAAATATTCATCAATATTCTGACATATTCCTCAATTTCCCTTTACGCTCTACAAGTTTTAATGATGCCGAATTATTTTAAATGATTTAAAAAATTTTTTAAAGAGTTTATGTATTGTTTTGTAATTGCAAAATATTTTCAAGTATTTAAAAGAAAAAAATTTAGCAATGAATTTCAAAATATTTCTGCCCAGTGCTCTGTATGTCAACGTGAAGAAATTCAAGCAAGTGCGGGTAAACGGCGGGAGTAACTGTGACTCTCTTAATGACTCTGGTTACCCTTCAGACAAACGGATAAATATTTCGCCTTTTACTAAAGATTTCCGTGGAGGGGAACAATTGATGGGTCTAAAAGCCTAATTTTTTAGTCATTTAATTTTTTAGGTCGGCGCCTAGTTGGGCTAAAAACCCTTCTAGTGAAACGCTGATCAATGAGTGCCTTAACCCAGATGTCAACCTCGTACCTTCCAGTGGTGAGAGTCGTTAGTGCTGAGAAGAATGGAGAAGAGAAGAAGGTGGGATTTATCCCCCTTCTTTTCTTTCTTTTTTTTTCTTTTTCAGCCAACTGAACGAGTGCCCTGACATTCATCCCCTGTCACTCAACTGTCTGAAAATTGGGATAGCTCGCAGATGGGGCAAGTTGGTAGGACAGCAGAACTGGTTTTTGATGAGTGAGGATGTCGATATTTGTGTCCGTCCGATCTCACCTGAAAGGAATCCAATAGAAAGCGGCGGTGGGGAGCTTGCAACAGCATTGCTGCGAGGACATTTATTGCCTGATACGTAGTGACCGTCATTAGATGTTAAAAATAAATATCTGAGCACTGAAACCAATAGCGGCGTGTCGACATCCCGTCGGCAGATCCGGCGGCGGATCGTGTAGTAAAAGGTTAAAAAGATCGCTGAATTTTGAAAATTCAGAAGAGCTGTAATACGCAGAAAGAATAAATGTAATATAAAACTACTTCATAGTGGAACGAGACAATTATGTAAGGCCGATTTTTCATGAATACAGGAACGAGCCAAAGTAAATAACCTTGAAAAGAAGCGTCTATGACTCTGCCGAGGGATGTGCAGGTACGGGGGGAAGGCACGCCACTGTAGGTCGCTGAAGCGTCATGTCCCCGACGTCCCCGCTGGTAACGTGGGTGAGGAGACGTTCTCCGAAGTAAATTCGGAGGTTCCCTTACCCACGTCTAAGCACGCTTTCTGCACCATCAGCCCGGAAGACTCATACGATGTCTTAAGGTTGATTGCCAACTCCAACTGGTAGCAGGCGTTTTGTTTTTTCCAAGCCTGTTCCCTTAGAATGAGCTTTGGGAAAGTTGGATCGAAGATGGACAGAGGAAATTGATGGCGAGGAATGGCGTGAAGTGACGTTAACTCAAAGCCGGAGCTTTGACCAATGGGCTAAAGTGACGGTCTTTCACTTCCGTTGAACGAAGAAGGACCAAGTTTGTGAAGGCACTTGCAATATTTTAAAAACTTATTTTCCAGGCCCGAGTGACCTTGACTTGATTATTGCTCTAGCCAGATTAAAGTCATGGATGCTGATGAGTCAGTAACATGACGAGGTTCTACGTGCAGTCGCAACAGGCGATAGTAAAATAAAAGAGATCTGGTTGTTGGCCACGGCAGTGTCAATGCAAGTACCCACCTCAGTCAAACAAATAGAAAACGCTAAAAGATGCTTACAAGAAAAAAGAGTTTCAGGTATGGAGATCGCAGGACTCGCAAGGACAGGGAGTCTGTTGGTTCAAAGATGATCCCGTCGCTAACCTTTGGCTCCGTCAGTATGCACTCCTTAAACCGTCGAGATTTGTCTCAGCCCTACAGCTGAGAACAAATACTATGGGGACGAAAGCAGTTTTGGCGAGGGCCAGGGTTTACCGAGGGGATGTGTCGTGTCGAAGATACCATAAGCGAACAGAGACTATGGCGCATATACTAGGTCAGAGTACCTCAGTCAAGGGGGCCCGGATGCGTCGGCATGATGGTGTCGCCGGAATGCTGGCAGATGTGTTAAATCGAAATAGAAAGAGATTAAAGGTTGTTGTCGAACCACAGGTAGAGAGTAGTTCCGAGGGACTTCTTAAACCCGACCTGATAATAATCAGCGAGGTCAAAGTTATAATAATGGGTGTAAGTGTCCGTTATAACTGTAGGAGGTCACTCGAGGACGCGAAAGAGGAAAAGATTCAGAAATATACTGAATTGGCGAAAGAGATGGCTGATTCCTTTCCGAAAGAAAGGAGTAGAGTGGTTCCGATAATAATCGGGTCTAGGGGAGCAATGTCGAGGTTTACACACAGGGCATTAAGTGAGTTAGGGGTGAGCCAGAAAACAATTTGTGACATTGCGATCAGAACGTTGCATAGCTCAATTGAGATGGCTCACACCTTTTTAGACTATGGACAATCAGGGTCCCGCCCCTAGTGGTGACGCGCATGAATGGATTAACGAGATTCCGACTGTCCCTATCTACATCATAATACAATTATAATCGTGAAGTGAGCTTGAGCTGTGAAAATTAACGTGCTAAATAATAGTTTCAAAAGCGTATAACTCAAACCCATTATCTAAATCGCGGGTGGTGGGGGGTGAATCTTGTAGGAGTCTCATGGAAGAAAACCGCGAATTTAAAATTTTTTAAATATCTTTCGTGGTCTCCCCTAGTATAGAACCCTACTGTGTAAGGCTGAGTGTGAAATTGAATAAACTAAACGTAACGTGATGGTTAAAAGTGTAGAGTGCATAGTTATAACGTAGCGACGTCCTAGTGAATTGCCTGAGTTTGACCAAAATAGGAATGATTGGATCTGACAGCAGAGCATGGCAAGCGGAGCGAACACCATAAATAGATAGGTACGAGTCCACTTTGATGACAAATAATACATTTCCTTTTCTTACATTTTTATACATTTTGCCTTCTTACTTCTTATACATCTTAAACTTGTTCGCAAAGATTTGAACCTTTATTTTACATTTTTAATCACAATTATGACTATTTCTTGCTCTCTACTTTGCTTATATGATGGTACGCGGCAGCGGGATGGTCCCCCCAGTCCATACAGATTCAAATCTTCCCGCGCATTCCCGAAAGATAGAAAGAGACAGCCGATGTCATTGACGCAATATTTGGCGCTATTTGCCACTTTCATATGAATATTCAGCACGGGTACACTCCTGCAATCCTTGTTATCCACATAGACGCTCCTATGACCTCGTAGAAAAGAATGACACAGCATACGCGACCTGACAGGTTAAGCGAGGCTATTGGCTCCGACAGCCATCTTACAAATATAGGCGGTTAACGTTTCTTTCATGTAACTTTCTCGAGTAGTCCCACAGATGCTCTCACTTAAATAATAAAAGAAAACTCATCAGTTTAGCTGCCACCTACCTTAAATAATAACTTACTTAACTGTTTTAAAAGATTTAAACAAATTACTTCTGCCAAACTTAAATCATGTCCTCCATACGCCAGAGAGAGACACCTTAAGTAACTCTTTCATTTATCTGAGAAACCAAAATAATAACTAGATCCTCCCGTTGTGTAGTCCTCTTTATCTAGCATACAAACATTGGAACATTTCTCTAACTTCATGCAACTTCACTAGGGTAGTGGCTCCGGCAGCCATCTCGCACATATAGGCAGGATACGTATCTCCGACGTAAGTCTTCTGAATTGTCCCACTGATTTCCTAATGTAAATTTGAATAAGCCGCTCGTTTAACTGCTATCTATGCTAGGAAACCGCCCAATAGAGTGTTTTACTTGTGTCACATAAGGCACTTTCGACAATTTATTAAATTTTGTCCCCCCATAGGAGAGGCAGAGAGACACCTCACGTAACATCTCTAACTTTTTCTTCAGATCCTGGTATCCAAAATATACAATTCAGCCGTTTAACTCCCCTCTCAATTAAATATCAACTTATCTATCTAACCCATTCTTTAAAAAAAATATATATATATATATAATTAATAAATAACTTAAAATACAAATCTGAGTCACATCGTCCAGCTAGTCCGTAGAATATAAAGAGACAGAACAGGTGGTCTGACATGTCAAGTAGGGTAAAGTCTCTCCACTGTTAAGTGGAATTTTTAAATTTATTTGAGAAACCAAAAATAATAACTAGATCATCCCGTTGTGTAGTCCTCTTTATCTGACATACAAACATTTGAACATTTCTCTAACCTTATACAACCTCACTAAGGTAGTGGCTCGGGCAGCCATCTTGCAAATATAGGCAGGGTGCGTATCTTTCACGTAAACTTTTTGAATTGTCCCGCTGATTTCCTAACGTAAATTTAAATAAGCAACTCGTTTAATTGCTACCTATGCTAGGAAACAACTCGACAGAGTGCTCTACTAGTGTTATATAGGCCACTGTCGAATATTCATAAATTTAGTCCCCCATAGGAGAGAGAGAGAGAGTGACACTCTACGTCACATCCCTAACTTGTCCCTCAGATTTTGGTAACCAAGATAGATAATTCAGCCGTTTTACTTCCGTCTCCTTTAAATATCCACTGACCCATCTGACCCATTTTTAACAAGTATAATTCTTAATTCAATTCCCGATAACTTAAATCACAAATCTGCGTAGTATCGTCCAGCAAGCTCGTAGGATAGAAAGATACAGTAGATGTGGTGTGAGAGGTAGCAGCCATCTTGCAAAAATAGGCAGGGTACGTCTCTACACGTAACTCTTCTGAACTGTCCATCAAATTTTATTATTAAAACTTAAAGCAATGTAGCTGTCCAACTTTCATCTCCCCTAAATATCTATTCTTTCGACAGTTTCAATGTGATAGCATATCTTCTGTGTAGGTCGCCTCACCTAGCGTACAAACAACAGAATGCCTCTCTAACTTAGAGTAGCTCCGCCAGGGTGGTGGCTATGGCAGCCATCTTGCACATATAGGGAATGTACGTATCCCCCGCGTAACTCTTCCGAAATGCTCTGCTGATACTCTTAACCAAATACATATAACCCGCCCGTTTATACTGTCATCTACCCTTGATAACTACTAACTCGGCTGTCTCATTAATGTCTCATAAAATAATTCACACAATCTGCTTGCTCGACTGTAGCATGAGTGGAAGCACTACCGATACCTTCAATCTTTGATTCTAATGATTCCGTAGGATAAAGAGAGACTCTAGTATTCTTATACGGTAAATCATACTCATATAAGTATTTATCCTAATTAATACCAATATAAATTAACATGGTAAATGTACCAGCCAATAAATAATCAAAGTTTAAACATAACTTTCTAAAACTGTATGAAAACGCTCATCTTAAAACCCATAGAGGCTCATTAGAAACACAAATTACTTTACTATGAAAACTACATTTTAATAGCAATCAAGTCTCACCCATAAGATTAAACAAATCCCAACTAAAAGTAACAATAAACCTTACCGGAACTGCTGTGGCGCATGATGTCTAACATACATATATCTCACATTGTTAAGTTACGGAATCCAAGCTGTAAATTCTAAACTTTAATGCACTAGGTGTGGTACTCGGGGGGCGGGACGGCGAACTGCTGGTAGTGCATCCGCATAAGGTGGGTGCAGTGATGACAAATATAGCGTTATATGACCGCCGTAGAGATAACTCTAGTAGAGTAAGGGTGGGCTGTCCCCGAAATCTCTTGTCACAAAACCCGCAGCGTAACGCTGCAGTGATCACATGATGACGTGATATGGGCGTTTGTGTTTTACAAGTATTCACTGTTACATAGTTGAGGAATTCACGTCGAAAACAGAGCAATTGCGCTGCGACAAATGGGAAGAGATGGACGGACTCACGCGAATAAGGGGCCGAAACATTTATGAAATTATTCCTACAACGTTAATAAAGTGACATCATGGGCTGCAGCACGGCGGAAAGAAAACAAACGAAACTAAAAATAACTAAAGTAACAATTAATAATAATAAAAGTATAAAAAATATATATATATATATATATATATGTATAAATATGAAACATGAAAGTTAAACAAATAAACAAAAAACAATTAAAATAAACTAAGTTCAATTAAATTAAATTGAATTAAATCAAATTAAAATAAGTCAGATCAACTTAAACTAAGTTACATTAATTAAATTAAGTCAAATAAACTAAATTTAAATCAAGTTAAATCAAATTACATTAAATCAGAACAGATGAAACTAAGTTAATCTAAATTAAATTGAACTAACCAACCATATCACATCAAATTAAATTAAATCGAAACAGATCAAACCAAATTAAATAAAAAATTAAGCTGAATTAAATCAAATTAAATTAAATGAATCAAAACAGGCTAATCAAGCTAAATTAAATTAAATTGAATTAAACTGAACTACATTAAACTAAATTAAACTAAACTAAAATAACTTAAATTAAATTAAACTAAGCTAAAATAAATTAAATTAAACTAAATCAAATTAAATTTAATTTAAATTAAGTTAAATTAAATTAAATCAAAACAGATCAATATAAATTAAATGAAGCTAAACTAAACTACATTAAATTAAATTAAATCAAGTTAAATTAAACTAAATTAAAATAAAATAAGTTGAAAAATGTATGATATGTTTGAGGGCCTCCGCTTCCTGTACATATATTTACAATTCCATCCGTAGTCTAACTTAACTACTACTTATATTCTACTCTTTCGCATTACGTAGGATAAACAATAATAACAGTAGTGATATTAATTCCTAAAATGAGCGAGCTTCCAGGGCTTTCGTTTCCTCTTACCATAAAAAATGCATTTTCCACGATATTGAAAACATATTTCGTTTTTTACTGTCCCTTTTCAGGATCACCCGTTTGGCTCTGCCCTACTCTCTTGCTTTCCCTTACTTCATCTAATTTCTTCATCCACATCACTCCCTGTCCACTACCATCCAAGATCCATCTTACACACTCATCCGCACTCAACTGTCCCTCTTCCTCTCCTGTACATCTCTCTAATACATGTGCCCATGACTCCATTTCGTATCCACATACACTGCATAAATTCTCTTCTTCATTCATCCAATATCTGCATGCTCTTACTCCTTCTCCCATTCTGAACCATACAACCCTACTTCATTTTTCTTCTTTTTTTATTTTTTGCATATATTCTGGTTCCGTCAACCCTTTGACCATCATATACCATCTATTGTACCTCGAATCTATAATCTTTGTTCATCTCTCTTCTCCTTGTTTAACCAATAGCTCTAACTCTATGTCCTGCCACTCCATAACCCCTTCTCGAATATTACACACCCTTCTCATTTTTTTCCTTTCTTCCTCCCATTTTGAATTTCCCACATTACCCCTCGCTTCATTGTTCCGAATTCCGCCGAAGCATGCTTGTGCAATTTTACTTCCCTCTCCCCTTTTTAGCTTCTCTTCAAACCTCCATGCTCTCTTAATTTGTCTAGTAACCATATTTTCTCTTCCTAACTCTTCTTTTAACATATATCCTGGGCAACTCCAGCTAACACCCATTACCCACCTCAGGAATCGCTCATGCATACTCTCTACTTTCCTATGTTCCTTCTATCCCCAGATCTCCACACCATAACGCAACACCGCCCACTCCAACGCATCAAACAACGAGACCCTAATTCTCCCATCGTTCTTGAACCTTCTCTTTCCTGTACCCCATACTTGGCCCATTACTTTACTCGCAAATTCAATTCTTTTCTTCACCTGCAGCTCGTTTCCTCCTTCTGCCTCAAACCAAAAACCTAGGTAACAGAACTCATCCACAATTTCCACTTTTTGTCCGTTTATCCTCCAAACGTAATTTATTTTGCTCTTCCTATTTCTGAAACACATCACCTTTGTCTTATCTACGTTCACCGTCAGCTCTTTTGTTTCCACATACTCTTCGAAGATTCTCATCATTAGGTTCATCCTCTTCTCATCATCTGCTAATAGAACGAAATCGTCCGCGGAGGCTAGAGATTATAGTTTGCTATTACCCAAAACCGTTCCTCCTTTCCCTTTCTCCTTTAACTTCTCCTCTAAGCCTGCCAATAGGATACTAAATAGTAACGGACTCAAAGAGCACCCTGGCCTTGGACCTCGGCTTGTCCAGAAAACCCGCCCTTTTTTCTTTCTTATTTAAATTAAATAAAATTAAATTAATGCGAAACTGAACTAAGCTAAACTAAACTAAAATTAAACTAAATTAAACTAAACAAAGCTAAATATAACCAAATATAAACTAAACTCAAGCCGAATTGGATTAAATGAGGTTAAGTGATATTGAATGTATGGACTGGGATTTCGGGGCGACCCGCGGCGGCGAGCTCAGCTAAGCACAGCGGAAAATGGGGGTGTAAATGGGGTAGTGGACTCGTGGGCTCTCTCCGAATGTAAACCAGTACGGCGAGCCAGGGAGGAAGTTTATAGCCTAGCCTAGTTGTAACTCCGTGATGGTGGGCTTGGCAGAGGGGCTTAAAACTCTGTCTTTGAACGGAGGCGAATGTGAGGTTACGGGCCAAACTACCCGGAAAAAAAAATTATATTCTCCCGGAGGCGGTAACCGCTCTCCTGTGTATTTTAGATCCGCAGTAAACACAATAACAATATGGGTAAATTGAAAATAAATATTAAAAACAATTGGACTCAGATTGCTAGTGACCTATCACTTAATCCAGTCGTATTATTGACTAGATGTGAACTTTCCACGCGGAATCGGCCTTCAGCAGGTCCCGATCATTGCGAGAATGCCGCAGAAAAAACAAACACCCGATTGAATAGAATAAGAATTCTGCAACATAATGCAGCAGGTTCATCAACGTTTTTAGATGAACTGCGAAAGTTGCAATGCGACACCGCATTTGATGTCGCGTTGATCCAGGAGTCGCACTCCTATAATGAAAAAATACCAGTATTAGGATCTAGGGCCATTGTGCACAGTAAGTGTGAGGACAGGTGCGGCCCCAAAGCGGCCGTAGCAGTCTTCAACAAAGAGATAGGTTATGTTCCCGTTACACAACTCAGCACGAAGCACTGCATTGTCGGTGAAGTGCGATGCCCTGGCCTCTCGTTCCATGTCATCTCTTACTATTTTCAATACAGAGGCCGCATTGAACAGCTCCTACTCTACCTCGATGAGGTTATGATCGCTTTGAGAGGAAAGAAAGTGATTGTGGCACTGGATGCAAACGCAATCTCCTCATTATGGGGCCGCCGCCCAAGAATAAACGGATATCAGTCAAACGTGGAGAGAAGCTTGAGCAATTCATCGCTCAGCACAAACTTCACGTCTTAAATGACCCGCACCAGCCACCGACCTTCCAGGCTGTAAATGGGCAATCGTGGATTGATGTCAGCTTGGCCACATCCAATATGATGCCATATATTGGGTCTTGGAGTGTCCGTGCTGGCTGGACTTCCAATGACCACAGAGTTATCGACATCAACATACGCTTTGCGAAAGAACCCGGAATTCCCGCTTCTCCCTCAACAAGATTCCCAGTAAAAAAGATAAATGAGGAGATTTTTGAAACCTGTTTGAAACAACAGGTGGTAGAGAAACTTGCTGACCTTCCACTCCAAAGTTAAAGGATGTCGAGCTGATGGCTGACTCTATCACTAAGAGCTTAGTAACGGCCTGTGAGGCTTCTATGCCTGCTAAAAAGGTGTTCAGGAAGTCTCACCCCTGGTGGATCAAGAAACTCACCTTACTTAAAAGGCAGCTGAATAGGCTATGTAGAAAGAGGCAACAAGCTCAAGCCAAAACTGGGAATTCCGACCTGGAGCATGTCGCCTGTCGCAATCGCCTACGCACTTACAAAAGAGCAATTAAAGCAGCAAAAAAGTGTAGTATTCGCAAATTTATCACAAAAATTGGCAATAAAGAGCCATGGGGCTATGTTTATAAGCTCCAGACTGAACGTCTTCGCTCTGAAACGGTGCTGAGCACCATCAGAACAATAAGCGGTTACACCAGCTCCCTTGAAGAGACGGCAAATGAGTATCTTCGCACACTGGTGCCTGACGACGGTCCTGGGACCGAGACCCCAGACCAAGTGTCTGTCAGAGACTTCAGTGCAATTGCACCGGAGACGGAAAATGAGCGTGAAATTACTACGCAGGAAGTCCGTAAGATCCTCAAAACTCTGAAGAAAGGAAAAGCTCCTGGTCTCGACCGGATTAAGGTCAAGGTCTTGAAGAAGGCCTGGCCTATACTTGGTGCCCATCTGGTGCGTCTTCTCGATGGCTATTTGCAATTTGACGTTTTTCCAAAAACATGGAAGCAGGGCTCGATTCGGGTTCTTCTTAAAGGCGAAGACAGGAACGCGGGTGATATAAATACATAGCTGCCCATCTGCCTGCCATCAGTTATCGGCAAACTCTTTGAACAAGTACTCCTTAAGCGGCTTCAATCGAGCGTCCTAAGGCCACAGCTGTTCTCTGGTGCTTTGACAATGTATGGTGGCCGCTCATTTTCCAGGAGCTGAAAGAGAGGAATTGCCCTAGAAATTTGCACGGAGTAATCTCCGACTATTTTGACAATAGGCACCTTACAGTCGTGCATAAATCAGACAGTTTTTCGAAAGTGTCAAAAGGGTGCCCGCAGGGATCAGTCTTAGGCCCAACATGCTGGAACCTAACATTTGACGGCCTCCTTAAGCATCTTACTGAAATTCTCGGTGCAGACGTTTTTGCCTACGCTGATGACCTGCTTGCTCTTCTTTCTGGTAATTCCATAAAAGGGGTGCAGGAAATTGGTCAAAGGGTGGTGGATGCCATCATAGAGTGTTGCTCATTTGCGAAAATGGAACTCTCGCCAAGCAAAACGGAGATGATCCTGCTAAGCAGTAATAGAAATCTCAACGCCAGGCATGCCGGCCAACATAATAACATTCGATACAAAGCCTCGAACTTCAAAAACAAGAAGCCGACGATAAAAATTAACGGGAAACCAATTAAACTCAGCGAAAAAGTTAAATACCTCGGTGTTCATCTCGGAACGGGTCTTAGTATCCAACCTCATGTGGATAATCTCAAAGCTCCTGTAGCAAGGCCATTTGGTAGGTTAGCTAGAGTAGCGAAAGCAAGGTGGAGCATAAGAGTACACAGCAATGCGTACCATTTACCAAGGACTGTACTTGCCAATAGTCGCGTACGCGGCATCCGGCTGGTCAGACCTATTAACCGAGTCCTCAAAGAAGGCACTGCAATCTTCGCAGCTCTCTACAACCTACGGAAGGAGAGAAATGTTGAAATAGGGAACCTCTCCATTCGGAGAGAAAATCTAAACGACCGGACAAAATGGTCCATCCGAAGGGAAGCGCTCAATATTTGGCAAACGAGGTGGTCCTTCTCCACAAAAGATGCAGTGACCAAGCTTTACTTCGAGCGTGTCAGATCAAAGCTCTTTGAGCGCAATCTAATTGAACAGGCCGAATGTGAGTGTGGGCAGGCTGAGACAGTTCAGCACATCATTTTCGATGCGAAAAATTCAGTCCACAACGGGTTGCCCTTCTTGAACTTCTAGGTAACCTGAAACTCGAAGCTGGCACAGTGAAAGCACTTGTCAGAAAAGATACGTTCCAATACTTTGCCGATTTTGCGCGGAAGTTCTGTGGTTGAATGGGGAGGGATCAGTCCGTTAATGAATAGTGGAAACCAGAGTTAACAATCCAGGTTGTAGCACCCATTCCGAACGACCGAGCAAACTGTGCTTTCCGGTGCCTAGCGCTAGTGTCTGCTAAGCCTTACGCTAGTGCGAACAAACGCAGACTGCAGCATCCGGCTTTCAGGGCCAAGCAATCTGTGCCGTCTGGTGCATAGTACTTAATGTTTGACTTCACTTACGTTAGTGCGAACAATGGCACCCAGCCTTCAAGGCAGCGCAATCTACGCCTCCAGGTTCTTAGCACTAATGTTAGATTTCACTTACATTAGCGCAAACGAACGCAGATTGCAGAAACCGACCTTCACGTCCGAGCAATCTGTGCCCCAAGGTGATTCAGGCTGCAGCACGCGGTTTGCATGACCGAGCAGTCTGTTTTTATCTCGTGCTTTGCACTAGCGTTTGTCTTAACTTACGCTAGTGCAGGCGAAGTTTCTCCCCCCTCATTTTGTTGAGGAGGGAAAAACTTAGAGTATAAACCTCTACGCGGTCCCCGCTAGTGACTCTTTTAGGTCCATCCGTGTACCTGTAAGGGGCTACACTACTCTCCTCGAAAGAGGCGCCTAGGTCTTCTCAGCTTGATTTGACTTCGCAATCAAACTTTTAAACAGTTCCTCTACAAAGTTTGCAAGTAATTTTTCCATAACCGTCTCCGCCGGAGTCTGGTTACACGTTAGTGTTACCCGACTCCACTGGCTCGATAGCCTTTCTATATGTAGATCAGGCTTTCTCAGTCCTTCGTAAGAAGGAGCGGCGTATGTCCCTCGGGGTAATGGAGTCGTATACACACGTGTGTCGAATACACTAAAGTGTACCTATCTACTCCCTATCGAAACCACTGTCAAGGGCGAGTCTAGGGACACCTAGAATTACCCTGGCGGTGTACCGAACCCAACCTCATCGTGGTGGTTGGGTGGCAACGCTCTGTATCCTTATTCCTTCGGGAAGGAAGGACGAGAGCGGCTAACTGGGTTTGAGGGTCTTTTAATCATACATGACCACACTTGGACACGCCCAAAGCTCGCCGTGTTTGCAGGGTGTCTGGAATTGTCCAGGGCTTGCATTCATATAGAGAAATGAAAATGGCGTGTCGTGGTTTGGCAGTGACGACGAATACTGTGTATGACTATCGAGCGAAGGCTTTGATGAGATAATTACACAGGAGACGTAGTCAACTCGCTAATAGAGTAGTGGTTCTGTTATGGTTACATCGGACTATTGACATACTAGTAGGGGTTTAACGTGAGTCGCCCCGACTGTTACCAGCTAAAGGTTGACAGAGGAATCTGTCTAACGCTGGGAGTGATGCCATGTGTCACGAAGCTGTGCAAGGCCACTCTTGAACTCATCCAAAACTCGCAGTGTTTCCAAAGTGAGGATTTATTAAAGAGAATGGTTAATGGTGAGTGGTGGATTCGGCGATGAATAAAACTAAGCCTCTGCAGCTGTGGGTCCGGGCTTGCAGTGCTGATGGTTAAGCGGTACAATGAGTAGTAACGCGCTTGAGCATCCTTCTGATGCTTAATTATGTTATGACTCTGCCATAAGAAGCGGTCTTGATACAGGAAATCCAACCCATGAGATACTGGGAGAGGTTTACGAAGGTTCTCTTACGGCTTCTCCGCCTGATAAGTGTTCCTCGACAACTACCAGTGGGATCAATGGAGGAGTATATTGAAAAACTGGGAGAATGATTGATTTTTGAATCAATTTATTCGAACGCACACCAGTGCAAATGGCCAGCAACTGGGAGAGAGGCATGCAAGTGTTTCTCGAAACTAGGGTGAAGTGTCTCCTTGTCCTTTTCTGGCCAGAGAGAGACTACGAGTGGAACCTCCTCTAAGGTCCCCGCTGGAAACATTTTCAGATCCATTCCTGTACCTACAAGTGGCTAACTACTCCCCTCTAACGAGGCACCTTGGTCTTCTTAGCTCGGACTGATTCCGAATTGAAGCTTCAAAGCGTCTTTGTGAAATTTGCGAGCAGTTTTTCTGAGCTCGAAGAAACTTTTCAGTTAGGCGAAGCTCGATGGTGGATGTCAAAAGGGTCTAGAGATTGTGGGCGATATACCGCATTGGCGGACAAAAGCCCCAGGTCCCTCATCGTTTGACCTTAATAATTTGGAAGTCATATTATTATATTTCTATACAAAGATATGACCTATTATACTATAGGTATTTATTTATGACTACGTCATTCATCATGTTAAATCCAAATTTCTGACTGAAAATAGAAATTCTCCGAATCTACATATTTTCACGATTGAATGAGGGAATGTTGATATTTAATTTTCGTCTGTCAATGATAACTCTAGACTCGAGGAAGCCCATAGAATCCCAAAAAATGACTTCCAAATATTTTGTATCAGTTATTTTTAAATTTTAAATGAATAAGTTAGAACAGTAATCGCAGGTGATTTAGGGCCATTCGCGACAATAGACCCTGTGCTCCGGCAATCCCCGCGACTAAGCGCGCCGAGACATGTGTGAGGGGTAAGGGCCCCACTGGAAGGAGAAGGATTCCAGATAGCTCTAAACCCTAAATTCCGGTCCAACAACCTCGGCCCGTCAACCAACTAACACCATCAACTCTTCGAAGAATATCTTCTGTACGGGAGTCCAAATCAAGGAACACCTACCGGAAAGTTACAACGGTGGTCAGATACATTGACCTGGCTACCTCAGCCTGCATACCCATATTCTGCATACTTAAACCTCTGCGGGCCCCCCTACAGGGTGCTAGCAATAAAAGGAAAAGATACTTTCGCTTCAAGAAACGGGAGGGTGGGTATTTACCTACTCCACGCATAAATAATCTGAAAGAAAACGATTATTATTTGGAACCTCTACAATCTTCTCGCTCATCCAAGTATATTTGATTAATTGGTCATTCCTATTCAAGGTGGACTAACAATCAAATAAGAGATAATCCGGAGGTTCGTGAGGAAAGGAGTACCCAGCAACATAAGTAAGTAGCATCAATTGGGACGTAACATACCTTGTATATTTTTGGTGCTTCAGCTTTGCAAATTATAAACTGCCAATACCGAAATAATTGAATTTGTTTTTCATTTATCGAACGTAAAATTAAACTAAGAGTTAAAACGATTTAAGGGAGTCACTCCGTGTGTCCGGTAGAAAAAAACAGATTTTTTTGTTGCCTATATTTTTTCCTATACATGTGTAGAATATGCTGGTGAAGCCATATTTCAGTATTCAAAGTCATTGGAAAGTTACAGCTATTAGAACGACTAGGTTCACTTCATTTTTTAAAGCGTTCTTGAACTTTCAAACGCGTTTTTCTAGAAAACAGCGTTTTTCGAAATGACCGGCATGATATCTCAAAAACGGTTTAACCGATTGCTTTGAAATTTGAAAAGTAGATTCAGCATATATGTACGCATCGCCTGAATTAGGATAATTAAAAAATTCCAAAACCGTTTTTTTTTCGTCAGGAAATAATCGAAAAAAAGCGTGAAATTTAAAAACGAAAAGTTGAAACTCGTGTCAATTACTAAATTTTCAATATTTACAAAATACCCTAGTTCATGCGATAGCCACAGCTTCACAGATCAAAATGCCGTTTGGTTTTTTGATTTCAAATAAACCATTCACCGGAAATCATGCCGGTCATGGACGCACTTTTTTTGGTATGGGTGTCTTCGGTGTAGCACCATACGCATTAGAATAAAGATTTTGCATTCAAACTTGCACAATATACTGTTTAAATGTTAATAAATATATAGTGAAAAGTCTAAAGTTGTATATTATTATCGTTCGTCAAAAAGATCCTGAAAAATGGTAAAAACGAGCGGTCACGCGGACTGACCCCCTTAAAAACTTTTCTCATCCATTACTTGCTCTTTATCTCGTTTACGTAGGGATAAAAAGATTGATAAATAAATTGAAATATAAAAAACTTGAAAATTAAGAAGAAAAAGCACTGGAACTCAACGAACTATCAATTACGTAAATCTGCTACATTTCTCTGATATTTATTTTTAGTAAATCTGTCCTAAGATATTTTTTCTGTGATATGAACCTATCCTTGATATTTATTTCTCTGATACTAACCTGTAAATGATTTTTAACCTGTACGTTATATTTGCATGTATGTGTCCATATTTATAATCTATATGTACGTGAATATTTAATTCAAAGTCTCAAAGAATTTCGTCAAACCAAGAAATGAAAAATTATAAATGTCCACCCCAAGTCTAAACACATGCTTTAAGAAACGGGTAATAAGGAATTAAACAAGAACGGACTCCAAAAGGACGCTAATCCCGATTATATATCAAACAGCTCAGGCTTTAATGCAGATTATTGTGAAAATATTAAATAGAAAACTAAATTTTGAATGAAAAAAAAGAAATTAAGAACTCAAGAAGAAGAAGAAGATATCAACGCAGAAAAATTTAATTATTTTAAAAGTTTCAGTTATTTGAGCGTAAGTAAAAACTACAGCGGTCCTGAAGAAAATATTATTGAAGATTACGACGAGAACTTCCATAATAAACATTTCAATGTAAACGTGGTCAATTTAGAAAAAATAAATTCCTACTTTAATGGAGATTTACCAGAAACAAATAAAAATAAAAAAACTCATGGCGGAAATTCAGCACAAAAACGTCCATCCGTAGAACCACCCCCGGACCAAACAGTCGTCAAAACGTCAACTGAGCATCCAAATATAATACAATGCCGCAATAAAATTACAATGGGAAAAGACAACTATGTATATTTTACTAGAACTAACGGAGAAACACAACATAAGGGACCGGAATTATTATTAAAACGAGAACAAATATCCAAGTTTACAAACCTTCTGAAAGGTCTTGCCCAAGAAACTCACAAATGAAAAAATTATCATATTGCTCTTCCTATCAAAGAAGAATAAAATCTTTCGGAAACTTTCAATAGTATAAAATTTACAATTTTTTATTTGCACAGCATCGCCAGAAAATTAAATTTGAAATCAATCAGTATAGCAAAAACTGCTTACATAATTAATATAACATGGGACGCAATCCTGATCCAACTTAAATCCGTATTTTTCAGAGTCAAATACAAAAATAATTATTTGCTCAGGAATCGTACAGTATCCCACAAGAGAACAAAAAAATAAAATTTTAGTCGAAGCTCATTCATCAGCTTTAAGGTGGTCACAAAGGAGTGATATAAACATAAAATAGAATTTAATGGTAGAACTGAAACCCCAGGAACCGCATTTGAAAAGATGTCGATGGATGTCGTAGGACAATTACCAAAAACTGAAAAAGGCAAGAAATATATTTCAACAATTCAAGATAATCTTACAAAATTTTGTGTAGCCTCTGCCCTTCCAAATCATCAAGCTAGCACAAGAGCAGTCCCATGTGTAAAGAAATTTATTTGTACTTTTTGCTGACCAAGATAAGTTTTAAATGGTCAATGTAAAGACTTTTTGAGTAATTTATTACGGGGATTCGCTAACAGATTTCGTATCAGGCAATTTAAATCTACGGCGTTACATCCGTAATAATATGGATCGTTAGAAAGATAACATCACGTCCTAGCAGAATATTTAAAACGATTTACAGAGAACAACGCCGAATGGGATAATTGGTTAGAGTTAAGCACGTTATCTTATAATACTAGTGTTCATGAGCAACAAAATATACCTCGTATGAACCCAAGATAATATAGTTGTACATTTTTGTACTTTTAAAAAACAATTTCTATTCTTTCTTAAATTTCTTAACTGCAATTTGTTCACAACAGTTTTCCTCATAATCAGGAATTTTTTCAAATTTTTCCCATTACACATTGTATAAGAAAAAATGTTCTAAACTTGACTGTTCATAAATGTACCTGAAAATCCTTGACTTTTTAAAAACTTTTCAGTCTGCAAAGTACAAATTTTTTTCACATAAACGTCTTCAAGCTCGTTTACGTAGAACACTTTTAGCTATCATATGAGTAGTTTGTTTATTGCGCTAGCATTATTTTTGGCTTAATTGTTAAGCATCAAAGGCAGATGCCTACCATGTCCCCGCCTAGGGCGTCGAGCTTCACGCTCGATGATGCATTCACTTCGCGCTACGCGCTCGGTCTTTCTATTTACCCCACATTTTTGGGCCAAAACCAAAATTTGGGAAATTGAAAGTGTTTAAAAAGAAAGGAATTTCATGCAATAATTTAATTTCTCTTTAAGGCAGCAAAATTGATCAAGTATTGTAAACAAAATTCTACCTATTCTACTCTTTGTTGTCTATTAAAATATTTGATAATGAAAGCGTACATTTAAAACAAAATCAGACATTACATTTCTTCATACGCCTTTGGCTGAAATATAGAATATAATAATAGTTATCGTCTATATAAAATTTAAATTGAAGGATCTGCGATCTAAACCTGTTCACTGACATTTTTTTCGAAAATGATTTTTTTGTATTTTCAAGAACATTTTTTATATGCATTATATGTCCCGCAAGCCAAACGAAAAAATTCCTTTTACTTTTTTTAAACGAGACCGAACGCGTGCTTTTGCGTACGCGTTTACTTTTTTGAAAGTATTATATTTTATCATATTTTATGTGTTTATTTACTATCAGATGTACTTAGTTTAAGTTTATCGTATATTTTTGTTCAAGAATATATGAATTTGTTTTTGTTGATTTTGCAACATCCAATTTATAATGAAACTCAATTTGATTGAAATCCTGTTAAATAGAACAAGAATATAATTACCAATTTTGGACCAGATAAAAAATTAACAAAAACCAAAAATCCTATTGTAATCTGAAAAAAAAACAAATAAAAGTTTTTGACAAAAATAAAAAAGAGGAAAGAAAAATGAGAAGGCAACCAACCAAGAAAACATAAATAAATAAAATTGCATTACCAACGTTTCTGTACTCGTACAGTACCCTTATCAAGGCAAGAAACATTTAACTGGTAGAAATTGACAGCACCCACGAACAGTTGCTCTCGTTTTGATGCCTGAGAATCGAATGAGGGTCAGTAGACCAATCTGTTGTAAACACAATATAAATACCTGTCACAATTACATCAGAAATAGAGAAAGTAAAAAAAACAGAATTCATGAAACAGCCACGTTTAATATAATTAATCATATTAGCATAACTGTTGTTCAACCCATCCAAATCGGTTTTTAAATTAATAGATAATTTTTTTTGTTTTTTAATATAAAGCATTTCCATGAATTCCCTCTTTCTCTCATTACTTTCACTATGCAAAATTTGAAAATTATCCCACTCAAACTCATGTTCCACATCTACAAATTCCTTTGTATGGCTGGCAAGAACACTCTTACAACAGTGTCCTACACGAACATTACTTTTGTGCTCCTCTATGCTAGCATTAAGAAGTCTGCCAGTCTGTCCTACGTAATTCATCATACAGATTCTGCAAGTGATCTTATAGACAACACCACCCTTTTCAAAATTATCCAAAGAATCTTTGCAAAAATTTATCACTGAATGCATTTTAAATGGAATGTGGTAAATAGTATAAATTTTAAAGTATTTTAACATAAGTTCAATAGCTTTCGAAATTTGACCAAAAAATGGAAGAACAAAAGTATTAAACGAACTGTATTGCTTTAACACTTTCTGATTATCTACAAGCAAATTATTAATCTCTTTGTTTTCGATTTGTTGAACTCTAATTGCAATATATTTCTCAATTAACTTTTTTGGATAATGATTCAGAAAAAGGATATTCCTAACAATATTCAAATTTCTTGTGTGAAATGAATAATGGGACCAACCTAGAGCTCTGTCAACTAATTTTTTAATTAGTGCAATTTTGTTTTGAAAGGGATGAGCAGAAAGGAAATTTAAAATTCTACCTGAATATGTACTTTTTCTGTACCAATTGGTAATAATATTACGATCCCAACCATTAATTACTTCTAGGTCCAAAAAACTGATTTTATAATCCTGTTCTATTTCATGAGTAAATTGAAGTTTTGGATGAAAACTGTTAAAAGTATTAATGACGATCTGTAACTTTTTTAGAGGAACACATAATAAGGTATCGTCGACAAACCGAAAATAAAAAGGCACTTTTAAGATGCTTGACAATTGGAGAAAGAAAGGACTTCTGGGAAAGGCTATAAGATGGACTGATATTAACACTGAAGACACAGTTCTTGCAAGTTGTTATGGTTTGAGAAAGATTCACTAAGATGGCTATCCCTTAAGAATAGTTATTGCAACTATTAATACTCCTACAACATTTTTAGAACAAAATTTTAATTTGATTATCAATGAGTATATCACAACTTCCAAATATAATGTCAAAAATAACTGGGAATTTCAAAAAAGTATCATTCAAAAAAAGGTTCCAGGTGACCATATAATGACTTCTTTGGATGTTATTGCAATGTTTCCGAGTATACCCCTTGAATTAGTTAAAAAGGCAATTTTAAATAGATGGGCTAATATAAAAAACCGTACTCGATTATGTCGAAAAGATTTTATCAAAGGGATAGTTTTTATTATGGAGTCAACTTATTTTAAATTTAATGGATCTTTCTATAGACAGAAGTCTGGTACTCCCATAGGTTCAGTTATTTATCCTATTTTGGCAGAACTAGTGGTGGATGATTTGGAGGTTTATGTTTTTGGGAAATTAAATGTTATTTGGCCTTTTTATTTTTGTTTTGTCGACGATACCTTATTATGTGTTACTCTAGAAAAGTTACAGATTGTCATTATTACTTTTAACAGTTTTCATCCAAAACTTCAATTTACTCATGAAATAGAACAGTATTGTAAATTGCAGTAATTAAAAACTTAGTTGACAGGGCTCTAGGTTTGTCCCATTATTCATTTCACACAAGAAATTTGAATATTGTTAGGAATATCCTTTTTCTGAATCATTATCCAAAAAAGTTAATTGAGAAACATATTGCAATTAGAGTACAACAATTAAAAAATAAAGAGATTAATAATTTGCTTGTAGATAATCAGAAAGAGTTAAATGAATATAGTTTGTTTGATACTTTTGTTCTTCCATTTTTTGGTCAAATTTCTAAAACTATTGAACTTATGTTAAACAAATTTAAAGTTCATACTATTTTTCCAATTCCATTTAAAATAGATTCGGTGATAAATTTTTGAAAAGATTCTTTAGATAATTTTGATAAGGGTGGTGTTGTCTATAAGATCACTTGCAGGATCTGTAAGATGAATAACTCCTCTCGCTCCCGACACTTTTCGTCTGCCCGACACCGTCACTCCTCTCGTTCCCGACACTCTTCCTCTTCCCGTCACCGTTAATCCTCTCTCTCCCGATGCCCTTCTCCTTCCCGAAACCGTCAATCCTCTCGTTTCCGACACCCATCTTCTCCCCCCCCCCTTCTCCTACTTCTTGCGTCCGACGCCCATCCTCCCCACCACACCGTCATTCGTCCCGCCCTTAACACTCAACTTCGCCCTAAAACTACTCCAACTCTCGCTCTAGACCCTCAACTGCCCCTTCACGCCGCTCCAAACCAAGTCCCCAACTACCCGATCCTTCCACACCTTACCCCTCTCGCCCCCGATCCTCCCGTTCCTCCCGTGCAGCCCAGTTCATATCCCGTCCCTGCTCATAGTAGAATGGATCCGGACCCCATGAAATTCTTCCAGGAGACAGGTGACTGCCAGGAGACTTCCCATCGTTATTCCCAATGTCCCTACACGAGAAAGAGGTTCTGTTTTGGATGCGGCGAAAAGGGACGCAAAAAGGCCAACTGCCCGAAGTGTGCTCCGAACCATACTGACCGTACAGCGTAACCCATCCATCGCCCCTTCATCTTCCTTGTGTTTTCTTTTAATTTTTTTGGTCTTCTTTTTAATTATCCCTTCTCGACCCCTACAAGGTACCCCTTTATTAATATTTTTTTTACTACTTGTACTCTTTTTATGTTCGGTCCTAATGAACGGGATTTTGTCATTTCCCCTTATCCAATACTATTTTCAATGACTTCTCCCTCCCCATGCCTTAGTCTAGTCTTAATTTTAATTCCTCTCCTTAATTTTTTTGGTACTTACTTTTTTATGTGTCCAACTTATCGTACAGTCGAGAATGAAATTCTCGACTTTATTGAAGCGGAGACATATACAATTATATTAACGCCGGTATATTTCTTAATATCGTTCGAGGGTTGGTGGAAAAACCACCCTGCAACAACAGTACAGTTCCGTCCGCCAATCTTCAGCCTCGAATCAGCCATCCTTTATCAGCCTCAAGTCCGGTGGTTCGAACCCAACACGTGGCAGATTTCGCGACGAAGGAAAATGGTTTATAGGTTGGAAGGAAGTGAGGAGAAGGAACAACAGCGAGGCAGACCAGCGGCGTGTGGCATCATCGGTCTCTCTCTTGACCGCAGAGATTCCTAGATTAACTCTACGCGTTAGTTTCTTTGTCTCTTCCCCCCGCTCTTCATGAATGAGACCCTCGTGCGATGGTCGACACGCCGGGCACGCGTCTCATTAGTATTGCCTGTAAGCTGAAGGTGTCAACCGCTGCTTGAATCTTACCTCAATCCAGACCGACTTCAGCTTATTATTTTTTGAGGTACGATTTTAATATTTCTATAGTAACTAAGCCAGGTCTTTTACTACCTTTTCTTCATATTATCGAAGAATTTCAATTACCCTTGACTGAATCACAATGTTTACTGAGTATTTTTTGTTTAATGGAGTGCCGGCTAGTGATTTCGTCGTCGCCTTATTTACTGTGAGTCTGCGCCATGTTTAATTATGAATTATTCGGAGTTTCTTCGTGCGTTTCCTTTTCTTGAAATGTGAGTATTCTCTTGACCCCACCCCCCTTTTTCTTGTGTAACCTGCCGACCTTGACCCAGCATTATCTCGTTTCCTATTTTGTTGTAGCTTACGGTGACTATCGTGTCGTATTTTTTTTAACGTCTGGCTGAATTCGGGCTATAGTTCCCCGGAGATTTCCCTTTTTTATTAGAATTTCAGGATTACCTTTAGGAAGGCTAGCGCCCGCAGGTACGTGATTATTAATTTTTATTATTACCCTCTTGCGCGGCCTATAGGACCTTATTCGACTGCGCATATAATGGCCGCGTGACAATACCCGTAACGTCCTGTCCGTTTAGGACCTTAATTGTCCTAATTATGTCCTTTGCGAGTATATTTTGTTCAAGTAATGGGTTTGATTCATTTTCGTGCTTATTATTTTTATGGATTGTCGTAAGTGTAGTTCCTGCTTTACTTATTGCATTGATAGGCTTTGGGAATGGTGTTTGCGTAACTTTATCTTCTTCACTGTCTGACTCTGCTAGGTCTGATGTAAAAATATCATCGTCCTTATCTGTGACTACTTTTCCCTTCACCCCGCATTCCGCAGCTATATATTGTATTTTGGAGAGCCGTTTATCATTTTCCTTTAATAGTATAGACAGTATTTAGCCCATTTATTTCATCTGATATTGTGAGTAAGAGGTCATCGGTACCCATGTTGGAGAGAGACGTGGGTCTTTGAGGTGAATCTTTAGACATTGTTGATTTTAAAAGGGGAAACTTAATTCGTCTATTGAGTAAGCGTCGGAGACTGTCTCGTCAGTTGCGTATCTTGAATTATTTTTTCTGTAGTTTTTTTTAAGGAACACAGAGGCCAGGGAGCACCATAAGCGTGTATGCCTATCACTTTTTACAAAATAATCTTCTTCACTTAAGGTTCGCTTTTTTTTTTGAAACCGTAGAATTCTCGTTGTTGCGTCTTTCTGTCGTAGTCTTGTTGTCTGGCGCGGATTGATACCAGGCAGTCTGATAAGTCCCTGAAAAATGAAACACGGAGACGTTTCTTTCGCCAAAGTCGGTTTCATTTTTCAACATACTCTCCTTTTAGGTCGATACAGCGAGTCCAACGATTTTCTCTTTTCTCTTTATAGTAGGAGACGCTGTAAATGACTGAGTTGCGCGCGCAACCCATTTCTCCTCTTCTGAATTTGAAAACACGAAGATGCACGATTGCCGGTCGGAGCACTTCGTCGATTCTATTTATATATCTATCTGCTAACAGCTAACTGCTTTCAAATAAATTCAGGAGATTGGGATTTTAATATTTCCAGATTTCGATGCGGACGATTCTCATGACTGGAATAGATCGCGCGCCTCTTGATATTCGTATATTATGAGGTTATGTTATTTCATGTATAAAAAATAAATTATATAAATATTAATACTATTATATATATATATATATATACGCATATTAATAATGATAATATTATAATTATGTTATATTATAATAGTCTATTTTTTTTTATTTGAAGGTTCATCTCTTTCGTTGAAAATACATTTTTGAAACTGACTATCAATCAATACCATTTTTGGTTAAGAAATCATGTCTTTTTTTAAAAGGTCGTCTTTCTTTGTAGCAATTAAATTGTTTTATGGAAAATTTATACTTTTAGATTAAAAATTACATTTTTCGGATGAATTATGAACTATAAATATGTTTTGGTTGTAAAGTCGTTCTGTTGTAAATGCAAATATATTATTAAAAATTAAAATTATAAGTTTTGGGTGGAAATACTCGTTTTGTTTTTAAAATTAAATAATTTCGTAGAAAGTTCATGTGTTTTGTTGGAAATTGACCTTATTTAGTAGAAATTTAATCCTTTTGGTTGAAAATTTTATCATTTTTGGTCAAAAATGCAATTGTTTGGTTAAAATATCAACTGTACATCTTCTTGGGTTTGAAAGTCGATTATTTCACTAAGAGTTGAACTACTTTGTAAAAGAAATACGTTTTTTTAACAAGGGTTTTTAATTATGATCGAAAATTTAACTATTTGGTTGAAAGTTTAACTTTTTCATTGAAAACTCATATTTTTCGCTTAAAAATTTCAACTTTTTGTAGAAAATTCGTCTTTTTTACTTTAAAATTAAATAACTTCTTTAAAAATTCACGTTTTTTGTTTAAGATTTGTCTTTTCTTGTAGATTATCAATTTTCTTGGTCAAAAATTCATCTGATTGGTCGAAAATTTAACAACTTTGTTCAAAATTAATTTTTTCTTTAAAAAATTATTGATCTTTATCTGAAAATGTAACTATTCTATGATTGATTAAAAATTAATCGTTTATATTGGTTAAGTTGGAAAATCTTTTTTTTTTGTATAGAACATTAATCTTCTTGGTCATAAATTCACCTTTTCCCTTGAAAATTTAACAATTTTGTTGAAAATTCGTTTTTTTTTTGCTTGTTCAATTCAATTTTTTAGAACAGTTTTTATCTGGAAATTGTACTATTCCATTTTGGTTTGAAACTTTATCCTGTACATTTTATTAGTTAAAACACCAATTATTTGATAGAAAATTAATTAATTTTGTTGAAAATTAAACTTTTGGGTTGAAAATTGATTCATTGTGTTAATTAGATTTTTGTCCTAAAATTAAAAAACTGCAAAATAAAAAAAGTGCCTTAAAATCGTCCTGATTCCTTTTTTTAATTTTTAAAATCTTTTCAAATACTCACTTAAAATTAATTTTTCAAACTAAAAAATCATTTTCAATTTTCTTAGCAATAACAACAATTTTTGTTTTCTTTTTGAATATTTTACAATTCTCAAAAGCTTTTTTTTTAAATCTGCAAAAATCTACATCGTGTTTCAAATTATTTCAAATGATTTCAAGTTTTAAATTAATTTTGAATATTATTCTAAATTAAAATTGTAGC
>NC_046657.1:157338023-157340014 GCF_010883055.1 Belonocnema kinseyi
TATAGAGCTCCAAGGAGATTATGTTGAAAAATAAAAAAAAAATTTACCCAAAAAAAATTGTTTTTATACTTCACTCTAAGGACTTATTGAACTACCCTCGTATTATCCCTCAAAAAAAGAGTCCGGGGACGTCCGTTATGATATTTTATATCATCTCCGAATTCAGTTTTTAAAAATTTTTATTGTGGAAAAAAAGCCGGGGAAACTGTAAGTATCACGTGCCCTTAATGCTTTTTAAGTTATCATTTATCAAAAAATCAATGAGTTGTTAGTTGACTAATTTTTTAACAACACCGAAATAGATAAAGAATCAATTATAAATTTTTTGCTACCATATTATAATTCCGGAGTTTTTAAGAAGGAAAAAATGTTTTCTTTTTTACATCTGGGTAATCGTTTTTTTAATTTTCAAAGGGATAAGTAAAAAAAAATTATCGAAAGAACTTATTTTAAGAATTGAACCGCTGGCGACCAAAAGAGGACACGGCCGGATTCAGCCTGAGAAGTATTGTCCTGAGTGTCAATTTTAAAAATCTTTCTAATTTCAATTTTGAAGACTGATACTTGTAGAGAATTTCAAGGCGCATCTTTTTTCCTCTTGCAAACATTTATAGGTTTTGTAGTTTTTGAGATAATTGGTAAAAAGTGGATGTCTTGAAAACGAAAAATTCCCATCTTTTTTCACTTCAACTCGCGCTAATTTAGCCAATTTTCATCATTTCCCGATTTCCCCAATACAAAGTACGTGTTTAAGTCTTCTGAAATTATCTAAGAAAGAAAAAAGAGAATATTGTAATAAACAAAAAAGTCATTAATTTTTTTTGAGGTAATGCAAAAATAATAAATTTTAACCTTCAAGCGCCTCGTTTAGCGAACGAATTTTAAACTACGGAAAGCTTTCAGTGAGAAAGTTGTTCATTGAGGTTCAAAGAAGTTTTCTGGAAAGTTTTAGATCAATTGAATTAATAGTTCAAAAAATATGAATGTTTTAAAATCCAAGCGGTAATATTGACGCTGCCCAAAAACGTGCCTGGCCGGCTACGTACGCGCCGCAGCGAACGACGTGAAGTTCAAGTCAATCTTACCAAAACAAATGCACAACAGTAACTCCAGATATTATCATTAAAATAATTTATTTATTAAACATTTAACATATAATATTATGCATATTATTAAACAAGAATAAATTAATCAAACAATATTTTATTAGAAACTACTTTTAGTCATTTTCGTCACACTCTACAGTTTCTTCGGCATCTGGATTCTGAGTTTGTACTTTTAAAAAATATGATTCGAACAATTCTTTTCCTTTAGCGCTTAAGTACTGGAAGAGATTTTTTACATCCTTTATTTTGGCAACTTTTCGAAAGATTTTCTACTTTAAGCGAAGATTTAAAGAAAAAAGTGGTTGGATTTTGCAACTCATAGTTGTCAAAAACATCCACTTTTCCACCAGGAAAAACATGCAAAACGAACGCTTTGCTGATTTGGAAATTTTTTGGCTTTCGCATTTTGCCTTTGAAACATTTTTCAAAATCCTGCAGAAGATCTTCACACTTCTCGACCATTGTGAATGAAGGTGAACGAGCATTCCGAATCATTTCTACATATTCAGCTTCTGTTTCAATTCGTTCTAATTTTTTCAGCTTTTGCGAATATGTGCCAAAATTCCTATCGCACTGGCAATGGGAATGGCCTCGAACTGGAAACACATATTTAATCTCGCTTTGAAAATAAATGAACAATAAAACCAAAAAATGAAACACTGTGTAGTTTTTCTTTTGTCCCGGACATGAGTCTGAAAATAATGTTATGCTGTTGAACCTGTCTTTAGTAAACGGGTATTTTTGGTAGTGGCAAATTCTGTGCAAAATCAAATTCACAGCATGGACTATTATTTTCAGAGAGTATTTGCTTTTTTAACTTCAAATAAATTTCAGCATTGTTTTTGTAATTAATTACTTCTTCGTTTACCTCTCCATTTGTCTCGT
>NC_046657.1:157340114-157345990 GCF_010883055.1 Belonocnema kinseyi
TAATTAATTAATCATTTTACAAAATAAGAAGCACTAAACAATTATTTTCATTTGTACACTCAAATACTGTTTACATTATATTCTCCTTTAAATTTAAAGCAGCATTTGTATACATCCAATCTATTAATCACCTTGTAAATTAATTTTTAAGAAAATTAAAACATATGTAAATATAAGTTTGAAAATGGAATTCAGAATCTCATTTCACAATTATTACAATCATCATAAAAATTCATACACTTGAAATATAAATGTTTGAAAGAAAAAATAAACTTCGATATAAAAGGTATCAGCTAATATTTAAATACATAATCTAAAACTAAATACAGTAGAACCTCGCTTATCCGAGGCCGCATTATCCGAGTTCGCGATTATACGAGGCTGAAACAAAAATAGTTTACCCGTCTTATCCGAGCTATAGCGCAATAGTAGTTGGTATTATTCAACCCTTATGCATTATTCATACATATGAACTTTCTAAACCAACCAGAACAGATTTTCCCAAACCTCTAATCTCATCTGTTAATAATCTATATACTCTCTACGTTATAAGTCTCTACTTTCAGTTTATTACACCGAGCGTTTCTTTTTGTTTCAAATTCCGTTTTTATCCGAATTTCCCTATTATCCAAGTTGGGGCCGATCCACAATAGCTCGGACAAGCGAGATTCTACTGTAATCAATGTAGGTTACTTAATTTAAGACAATTTAAATTTAAACTGAATACGATTTAACATTGTGAACAAAGTTAATCAGCTAATAATGAATTAAACAGTTCATAACTTAAAAAGCCTCAAATAATTATATTCTTTTGCATTTATTTGTGGAAATTCGATTTGTAATATAATCAATAAAAAATTATTTAGTCATTTCAAAGTATAAAAATCATTAAACAATTATTTTAACTTAAATATTCATATATCTTTTAACAAATTTTAAATGTTATTTATAAAAATTTCTTTTTTTAGTGACTTCATATTCATTTAAGAGAAAAAATTTGAACATTTTTACATATATTTTTGAAAATTAAATGAAAATATTAATCTCAGAACACCAGCATAATTCCGAACAATTACGTAATTGAAATAGAGGCATTTTAAAAATAAATTCATTTATATTGTGCGAATCATATCCAATGTTCCATTATATAACCTAGAAGTAAATAATGTATTTATTTGTTACTTATGTTAATTAAATATAAGGTAATAAATTTTAATCTTTATTCAATTTAATGTTCGAAAACAAATATTCAGCTTATATTAATTAGTCATTTTACAAAATAAGAAGCATTAAACTATAATTTTCACTAAAAACTTTAAATCATTTTTAGTTAACACATTTTTTTTAATTTCAACTTTCATTTCTAAAGTTTATCTTTATCAATAAACTCTTAGACTCATTCCAAAAATTGTGAGTTTTTGTAAAATTAGTTGATAATTAATTAATCATTTTACAACATAAAAAGCATTATACAATTATTTTAATGAAAACATTCAAGTAATGTTTACATTATATTCTCATTCAAATTTGAAACTGGATTTCTCTACATTTAATTTATTAATAAGCTTTCTAGCTAAGTTAAAAAAATTAAAATATGTGTACATATAATTTAGAAAATTAAATTTAATTACTCATTTCACAATATCGGAAGCACCATAAAAATTATATAATTGTAATACAATTATTTAAAAGAGAAAAAGAAACATCTATTGCGAAAGTAATAGCCAATATTCAAATAAATAATCTGCGAGGAAATAACATATTTATGTTACTAGTTATTAAACAATTTAAATCCAATCTTTATGTAATTTGATATTTTATTTTTTATTATTAAATTTTAATTTATATTATAATATTATTAAACTTAATGACTTCACAATATATATATATATGTAATATTATATTATAAGTTTATACATATTTATATTATAATATTATATATAATCTCTTATATCATTTGAAAAAATTAGATTTTAAGATAAAATTTTAAAAATTATTCTTGTAACAATGAATAAACCAATTTAAAATTTCTTTAAATTATATTTAATTTTAAATTTGTAAATAATTTTAAAATATGAAATATGAATATAATATTAGTATGAAAATTTATAAGCATATATAACATAATATTATTAACCTTTATAATTTGCTAATATAGAACTCATGAAGATATTATTATTATTATAACTGAAATGTGAAAAAAATTGTTTTATGACTCAATTATGTAAAATTTAGAATTGATATAGCTCCAATATTAAATAGTTAATAAATTTTGATTAGATAACGTTAAAATAAAAATACGATATTATTTAATTTTAATCTAAAATTAATAAGTTTTTCAACATTAAATCATTAACATAATTAGAACATTAATATAATAAATTTAAATAATTGTAATTTAGTGTGTATTAACTTTACGTTTTGATAAAAAAATTTAATTATAATTTATATAATAATATTATTAAACTTCATGATTTCGCAATATATCTATTAATTTAATAATCGTTTATATTATTTAGAAGAATGAAATTTTAAGATAGACTTGCAATAAATATTACTTTAACATTGAATAAACCAATTAAAAATTTATTATTAAAAACAGCTGTTATTGAAAGTGAAAATAAAGACACAAATTAAAATAATTCTTGGCGATCGATAAAAGTAGAAATCTAGTTTTAAGTTCGATTAATTTTATACATATGAAACAGAGGTCGCCAGTCGCCATAAATTATGTGCTTAAATCCAATATGTAAGATTCAGCCTCCATGCGCTACTAATGGAGGTTACGAGTTTTCATATATAGGATTGTATGTATATCGAATGAAACAGATCCCTAGTGATGGAGTGTGAATTGGGACACTAAAGAAAAACAAATGCCTACTATTATCCTGCGATTGGTCACGACCTACAGCAGGCATTTGTTTTTCTGTAGTGTGGTTGGCTACATTCACACTTCATCGCTAGGCATTTGTTTCCCTGATATTCAAGCTTCTATCCTGTATGACGGAACATTCTTGCACGCGCTTCTGGCCACCGCCAAAGATTTCCGCCAATAATCTTTTCTGAATAAAAGTCTATATACTTTAGAATTATAGATTCAATGTTCGAATAATCTTCTCATATATCTCATAATATCTTGAAGCTCTTGCAAGGACTTTCGACGAGCCTCAATACAATGTAGAATCTTTCATATAACTAAAGATGAAACATTCTATCGAAGATTCTCCGTTCCTTGGAACTTAGGATGCCTTACGTTTCGAAAATGAAAATGATATTTCCGAACCAGTTTCAATTCAAGAAAATTGTTATTTTAATTCATCCGAAGATGAAAATTTTTTAATTGATCTAACTACATTTCCCACTAAGTCCAGGTGCTGCCCTCTTCAGCTTTTTACCATTTCTCGCGTTCGCCTTCGCCATCATTATAGCAATCTTTGGCTACAGCTGAGTCGGTCGGCTGACCCTGTACGGCCTGTGCGCCAATAATCTGGTTAACATTGAATTACCTCATTATATTAACATTAAAAAGTGCCTAAAAATATTCTATTGATTACTATTTTTAAATTTCCAAACAATAAATGAATTTTAACAAATTCTTTTCGTACTTTAGAATTTTAGTGAAATTTCGAAAATTAGTTTTTAAAACTATATTTAAAATTTAAATGAAATTAAGATAAATTAAAAAATTGAATTAAATTCAGTTAAATTCCGATTTTAAATGAAATTTAGCTAAATTCAACATTTAAATAAGATCTAGGTAAATTTAAGATGTGGGTTGTTTCTGGGCTTCAACTCAGGAAAGTAATTAGGATTGTTACTGACTTATAATAATAATGAAAAGATCTAGAACAGAAATGATATTAAAATAATCTCCAGAAGTTTAAATTGTTCAGAATCATAGTTCTAAAGTTTTTGCTTGGAAATTTGAATTCGACAATGTCAGAATACAAGAGGAAGCGTTTAAACTACAGCATAACTATTTTGTATGGACATACTTCATTCTTCCACAATTTTATTTCAAATTAGAAGCATGTAAGCAATTAGATCGTTATTTCATTCAAAATTATTCAGTTTCAAAAATTGGATTATAACTTCAAAGCCTTTGAAATTAAAAGGTTTTAAATGGGAAAAATTCGAAATGAAAAAATTGAAATTACAGTGTAATTATTTTCTCTTAGAAGTGTAAAACTTAAATTTCAATTAAAATTATTATTTAATTTTAAAAGTTTTAAATGAAATCAAGCAAATTATTCAATTTCAAACCTTGTGAAAAATTGGAATAAATGTAAATAAATAAAATAAATGCAAAGCAAATTATTCAATTTCAAACCTCGTGAAAAATCGGAATAAATGTAAAAAAAATAAAATAAATGCAAATTTTTGAATATTACTCAAGTAGAACCTGATAAATTCAAATTATTTAGTTTTGAAAGTTTTGAATTAAAACTTGAAATGCAGAATTCTAAATGTTTGCATTTGGGGATCATCGGACTTTGGAGGCCATTAATTCAAGTAGAATCAAGTTAGAATGCTTGCAGTAGTCAATTTCACGATATTGAACCCTCATATTCAAATCCATATTAAATTTCAATGTTAAACTTTTAAATTGTTTAAGATTTGATTTTTAAATGCAGAAAATTTGTAATGCTTTACATTTTAATTTTACACTTTTAAACTTTTTTTTAAATTTGAATCATCGAGAAAAAATATTACATTTTATTAGACATGCCTTTTTTACGTAAAAAAATTAATCTAGGAAATACCCCCTACGGCAAGGTGAACAATCCGTCGTAAGTCTTATTTACGTATACGCTGCATCGCGAAAATGACCCTTACGTCAAACTTTATAGAGTAACTTTTTTCTCCCAGACGGCAGAAATAATCACGGCTCATCACATAAAAATGTGGTTTGTAACAAAATTTCGTGACTTACTTATTGCATGAAAACATTTCTTCTTGTTCTTGTTTACATGATTGAAGAAGTAGGAAAAAAATCTAGATTGGAATATATTGATTTTTAAAGAACAAGAAGCTTTAAGCATTATAATGTCAGGCGTAAATAAATTTCAAATATCTTGCTTTTTAATTTGATAGACTCAATATTAAAATGGAAGTTTTAATATTCTCAAGATATTCCGCAGATGACTTTGACCTACTTGCGTCATAGATTTCAGTAATCCCACATTTATCACTAAACTATAAGTAGGGGGAAACTTATGTTCTCCAGTTAGTTCTAATCTTGCTTTACGACTGTAATCTTGTACATTTAATCCAAAAAGTTAATAAAGAAATACTGAATTGTCTAAAAGCAATTCAGTTACGTTTTAAAAATGCAAAAATATGTTTTTGCGCATAAAATTTCTGGCGATCCTGCCAGGATAACCCTTCAACGATAGAAATTTCCAAGGAAATAATCAAACAATCAAAAAAGGATTATCCAAGTGATGAGCCTCTGGAAAAAACCGGACTTTCTCCACGGAAAAGCCCGTAAAATAGAATTGACATTTGAAATTTCACGAAATTCTAGAAGAACTCCGGACTTTCTCCACGGAAAATCCCGTTAATCAAGAAACGCATTTAATTGGTGAAACTAATATTTGAAATAAGTAGGATATTATACGACGTAAACCATTTAAAATTTGATTCTAAAAAAGAAAAATTTAAGGGTACGCAATATACCGCGGTAACAACCCTACGAATCCCGCAAACAGGCTGAAAAGACAAGGGTCTAGCAACGCAAAGTAGAAGCGACAAAGAGAAAGCAGCGATCAACGTAGCACTGAGAAGCGACTAACCTCCGAGTTTTTTTTAATATGGAAAAATCTGAGTTTCGAGTTTTGATCAAACACTACTATCTTCGCAAGAAAACGATATCC
>NC_046657.1:157346090-157349613 GCF_010883055.1 Belonocnema kinseyi
TCCTGAACAACTTTTGTCTGAACAATTTTTTTGTACAATATCACTATTCTGAGATTTTTTGGTAAATAGATTAAAATGGCCCACCCTGTATATATATATATAATTTACTTAAGATTATAGAATTGAATATTGAATATAATGTGCATGATAAAAGTGAATTAATACTTCAAATATCACAGCTTTAATTAAATAATTTTTCAAATGATTCTGATTTTGTGAAATGAGTATCTGCATTTCATTTTTATAAAAGTGTTTTAATTTTGTTCTCGGATAAGTATCAAAAGTTGCCAAGCGATCAAATTTTCAAAAATGAAAATTAAAATTAAAAAAAGGGAGAGGGGAAATTATTTCAATTTTTAAATGAAAATTATAGTTTAATTCTTTTTATGTTATCAACAGATGAATTAATTATTAGTTGATTAATACTTTTCACAATGTTAAATTACATAAAGATTAAATTTAAAAATTTAAATTTGAGTTCACAAATTGATGATTTAAGTGAATATTATATTATTAAATACCGGTACAAGTGTTTTGTTTTTTATTTAAACAATTATTGAAGATTATTAATAACTAAGATTTTCAGGAAGGAAGTTTAAAATATATATAAAGTAAGAGTAAATTTATTATTTCAATGAAACAAACTACTTGAGGCTGATAAAAAGCCATTTAATTCATTATTAGCTGACAATTTTCTTCACACTTTCTTCATGTTGATTTGAATTAGTGACAAAGGTTACTAATAAATTAGATGTATAGAAAAGATTGAAAAAAGTAAAATATAAAGTAGAGTACAAATAAATGTATTATTTCAATGAAATTATTTGATGGTTTTTATGTTGTGAACCATTTAATTAATTATTAGTTGATAATTTTCTTCATGCTTTCTTCATGTTGATTTGAATTAGTGACAAAGGTTACTAATAAATTAGACGTATGGAAATGCTGTATCAAAATTTAAAGGAGAAGATACACATAATGTTAAAATTATTTGAATGTTACGATAAAAATAATTGTATGTTTTTTATTTTGTGAACTGATTAATTCATTAACAACTGATTCTACTAAAAGTTACATTTTCTGAAATCAGTTTAAAAGTTTAAAATTAAATAAATTAAAAAAAAATATGTCAAATAAGAACAAACATAGAAAGTTAAAGTTTTTGAAATGTTTTATAAAATAATTATATTTTAATGGTTTTTCTTTTGTAAAATTGTCATTTGATTGTTAGCTGATTAGCGTTTTCTGATAATTAAAGTAAATAAAGATTAAAACTTAGTTCCAGAAATTTAAGTAACATAATTTAATTATTGACTTAAAGGTTATATAATGCAATATTGAATATAATTTGAATATTAAAAGTTAATTCATATTTGCAATTATTTTATTTCAATTAGATAATTTTTCAAATTATTCTGGTGTGCTGAAATGTGTCTTTGCATTCGATTTTTCAAATCATATGAAAGTACGTTTGATTTCTTTCTGAAATTAGTATCAAAAGTTACCAATAAAACAAATTTTCAAAAATGAATGTGATATTAAAAAAAAATGTACAGTAAACATTTTTCCTAGGTTTGCATGAAAATGATTGTTTAAGGGCATATGATACTTAGAAAATTGTCGATTTTACCAGTTTTAGGTTCCGACGGCTTTTTTTCTTTAATAATCAATATTTTGTCTTAAAAATTTGGGACATGATAGCGATCATGCTAACGGACGTCCACACACACTTTTTTTGGTTTAATTCAAAAAATTTTTAATTTAGCAAAATCTGATTAATTTGCATAGCGCTTAGGAATTAGTATCGATTTTACCAGTTTTAGGTTCCGACGGCTTTTTTTTCTAGAATAATCAATGTTTCCCGTGTAGAAATTGCCCGGTTTGACCCGACCAGAAGAAGGTTTCTGGCCAGAATCTGACTAGGTCAAACCGGGATAATATTTTGTTAATTGCCCGGCCGGGATCTGACCGAGTTCCCACCGGGACCAGTCGGGTCAAAAATGGTGCATAATAGAAGTATCATAACCTTAAAAACATCTTAAGAAATATCCACAAACGACTGCAGTAAGTGGGTCGTTTGCAAATATCTGACAGGCGAAAGACCAACTTTTTGTGTTTTAGGTGTTTTTTTATCAATTATGAAAGAAAAATTAAACTAATGTTAATTATATGGTTTCCCACTTTCGGCTCTGCGGTTCCCAGACTTGCCGTGACTGCGAAATCATTGACCAACTTCTTTTTTATATTCAAACATAGTTTCCCAGTGAAATTATACCTTTTTTTGTGATACGATTTTTGCTTATTTTTAATGTATTTATATATTATCTTGAATAATCGAAAAACGTAATAAGAAGAGAAATCACTTTTTAAGAACGAGGTTTTGAATTACGTTATCATGCTTGCACGTAATAACGATTCGTCGACTTCCGGAGTCTTTAATGCTGAAAACGGAGTAAAACGTCGGTGGACGCCAGGTTATCCATTAGGAAATTTGTTAAATTTCACAAAATATCATCCAATTTTCTGGAGCAAGTGGATATTTTTAAAGGTAAGTGAATTATTTTGTTAATAAGCAAGCATTATTAATATTCTTTAACGTTAATGTTAAATCAATTTTCCAAACCGGTTTCATAGGTTAGGATGTCACGTGAAACCCCTGAAATTTATTTTGACTCTTGCAAAAAAACCTATGCAAACTAAGTTACGCTCAAGGTAAATTTGTTATTCCATTTAACTTTAATTTCTTACAATGCAAATTCTTACAGAAAGTTAAGAATCATAACCTCTATTTTAGTACTTACATTGAATCAATGTTTGTAGTTAATATATTTATTATTATGAATGCAGTTCTTAAATTGAAATTTCAACATCTTTTTTCAGGTGGAAATAAGTGCTGACAAAGATTCTTATCTCTATCAGTTGGTAGAATATGTTCGTTGTAATGAAAAAGCTCCAGTAAAATGCGACCGAGGAGCCCAGTAAAAAACCGGTCGGATTCCGACCGGGTTACCCTATTTGTATTCGGGATCCGATCGGGTAACCCGGCCGGGAACCAACCAGCGCAGCGTGACGAAATCAACTAGAAGTCGACCGGGCAGCCTGCCCAGATTCCGGATACAAGCAGGGTAACCCTGTCGGTATCCGGCCCGAACCCGGATATAATTTCTACACGAGTTTGTCTTAAAAATTTGGGAAATGATAGCGAACATGCTAACGGACGTCCCCGCACACTTGATTTGTGTTTTTTTTTCAAAAGTTTTTTTGATATTGCTAACAACGTGTGTACATTTGGACGTCATGTATGTTACAATTCTCCTGTGCGTTACTTCCAAACAACACAATATTTTTGGCCGAAAACTTTGGACTTGCAAATAAACATAATAAGTAATATCCCGGAAGTAACCCTTTTTGCAGGCAATCGAAAAAGTTTATTTCACAAATAATTTCCAGATTATCGGAAAGGCAGAGATGAAAAACGACGTAACCTCAAAATAATACATATGCATAAAATTTTTATTTAGCA
>NC_046657.1:157349713-157367755 GCF_010883055.1 Belonocnema kinseyi
AGATTTAATGAAGGATTATCAAAATATTTTAGGTTGGTAGAATTTCGTTTGTAATGTGAACTGTGATGTGAAATTGATTCGCAATGCTCTTCAATCATTTTTTAAAAATTTTTTGTTAATTTAATACAACTTTCGCGTACTCCACCTGCCAAAATTTTTAAAGGCTGCTTATTAAAAATTTTTTTTGAACATTTTCAACTCTTCTTTTGCCCAAACATAGAAAAGCACAACAAAATTTCTTACAAATCGGAACATTTTCTTCGTCAGTAGGAAATAAATATATATGCAATGAATTAACCGTCCTAGTTTTTCACCTGCATTCGTTTGGATAGGATCCTTGCTTTTTAACAAACCTCTGAGAAACACATTTTGTTCATTATAGTTCCCGAGATTCGAAAAATTTGTATGTACTTTTTCTTGTTGCACATTTGAAAACTTTTGGTAACATTTTTCTCCACAACAGGAGTCAATAGGTTTGAAAGATCTCTCTGGGATTAGAATATCTTTAGCAATACCGTCTTTTTTAGTTTTAGACTTTGTAATGTATATTAATGTATATTATATATTGTTCAGTAAAATAATTATTTAAAAAATCAAGAATAAAAAAAGTCATAAAATATTAAATTAATGATTAAAATTTATTTAAAAATTGTATTGACGGTTTCCAATCGTACCTGATTTCTGGAACATTTTTTCTTATTTTTAATCCACGAATCTTCATTTCTAGTTCTTTTTCTACCTTGTTTTATTTTAATATCTTTTTCTTTTTAATTAATATTCTCAAAAATATCTCAAAAATCTCAAAAAAATGCTTTTACAACTATTATAAGAAACAATAACTTCGCTGATTCTATGCTTTATTTGTAGAATTTCATAGAAGATAACAAAAAAAGTTACTGTTGTGCATTTGTTTTGGTAAGACTGACTTGACCTTCACGTCGTTCGCTGCAGCGCGTACGTAGCCGGCCAGGCACGTTTTTGAGCAGCGTCAAGATTACCGCTTGGATTTTAAAACATTCATAAGTTTTGAGCTATTAAGCCAATTGATCTAAAACTTTCCAGAAAACTTCTTTGAACCTTAATGAACAACTTTCTCACTGAAAGCTTTCCGTAGCTTAAAATTCGTTCGCTAAACGAGGCACTTGAAGATTAAAATTCATGATTTTTGCATTGCCTCAAAAAAAATTAATGACTTTTTTGTTTATTACAATATTCTCGTTTTTCTTTCTTAGATAGTTTTAGAAGACTTAAACACGTTCTTTGTATTGGGCAAATCGGGAAATGATGAAAATTGGCTAAATTAGCGCGAGTTGAAGTGAAAAAAGATTGGAATTTTTCGTTTTCAAAAAATTCACTTTTTACCAATTATCTCAAAAACTACAAAACCTATAAATTTTTGCAAGAGGAAAAAAGATGCGCCTTGAAATTCTCTACAAATATCAGTCTTTAAAATTGAAATTAGAAAGATTTTTAAAATTGACACTTAGGACAATACTTCTCAGGCTGCATCCGGCCGTGTCCCCTTTTGGTCGCCAGCGGTTCAATTAGAACAATAGAAGCGTCTTAATAATTTTGAAAGATTTTGAGAATAATTTTTTTTGAACAGTTATGGAGAAATTTTAAGCAGTTAATAATTAATTCTGAAATAATAATTGTTAATTTTTAAGATTTAAAAATGGTTAAAAAATAATATGGAAGATTTTAATAAAATTTTTTACATTTTCCGTGATTTAATTCAAATTTAGGTAAACTTCATTGTTTAGGGCGTCAAGAGACGGAAGAATATATAGTTTAGTTTCGTGATTTTGAGGTAAATTTTTTATACTTTAAATGATTTTCAACATTTTAAGAAAAAATTGGATTCATTTACAAATATTTTTAGGAATTAAAGAGGCTTTGCATAGACTTCAAGTATTTTAAACCTTGGAAGAATTTCCGAAAACTTATGGAATATTTATTATTCCTTCTGAAATTATAAAAGACCTAAATATCTTTTGAAAAGGCTGACATTTTTCTAATAATTTGTAAGATCCTGTAAAATAAAATATATATTTTTTAAATTTTCTGCATTCTTTTCTTGACACATCTTGAATATTTAAAAATCTTTCCTAATTGTCTCATGAAAATGATCAAACTTATATAATTCTTTGAAAAAATACTGATACTTCTTCCCTTGTAAATAAATTTAAGGTGTGTGTAACTAAACAGATATCAAAAAAGCATTGTTATGTTACGTCAAAATATTATTTAATTTATTTCTATATCGCTCTTCATCCTGAAAATATATTTTTATTTACGAAAAGTCTGTTATATTTTTTAAAATAATACAAAAGAAATATTACCTAACTGCAGTTAGGGTGTGGGAAGGTAAAAGTGTTTAAAGTAACGTTACGGGAATATATGAACGCTCCCTAATAATAGTACTCGTACATTTTACGATGCATTGTTACTCTGAATTCATTCTTTCAGAATCTAATTTCAACAAGAATATAAGTCTTCAGAAAATTTTAAACAATGAATTGTTATTAGAAAATTGAGCAAATTATAAGAATGAGTATAAAAGTGAGCACGCGCGCGCGCACATAAGAGTCTAGTAATAATTAACATATGTAAGACTACAACTTAAGTTCAAAAGTAAAGAAAAAAGTAATAAAAATATTTGAGGGAATGAGTGGATAAAAATTCAATGACAAGACTGACAAATAAATGCTTGAACTATATAATAGTTCAAGCATTTATTTGTTGCTTAATCTTGTAAGCTTTGTTCTCGCTTCATTCAACTCCTAATCATATCATTAACAAATTTTAATTTAAAGGAGATCTTAAATTAAATATTTAATTATAAGATTGTAAACCTCATTTCTAAAATGAACACACTATAAGCTATTAAACTCTATAAACAAACTTACTGTACTCATGACGCACTTTTTCCATTCGAAAATGTCCAGAGCCTTTAATTTTCTTGCGATTTTTTATTTTTTATTTTAAATTAAAGATCATTAAATTCCATAGATCTTGACTTTAAAATGACAAAAAACGTCCGCGATAATCGTTGTTTTTACTTTAAAAAAAAGAAACTAAGAAGAAATTTCGTAATAAATCAGTTCTAAACAAAGGACCTGGGGGGGGGGGGGCATGAAAAATTTGCCCCCGCACGTATCAAGTTCATATAACCACTATAGATGGGCACTAGGGTAGCTCAGAAACCCTTTTTTATTTAGAGGGCAACGATCCCTCCAATTTCATTCCAAATCCGAAAAAAGAAATTTCCTAATTTTAATTTTTATTATTTTTCGATTTTAACAGGTGCCGGTTTTGAGTTGAAATTTCCCATGTAAAATGCATGAGGAAAATCACTTTTTTGAGTTATTGGAATAATTTTTTAGGGTTTGAAAAAATGAGACGGGAAAGTATGGGGGCCTGTTGAGACTTATCCAACGAAGAATTTTATGTATCGGTCATATTGGGGTTTACATCTGTAACACACCTTGACGAGTACTTGAAAACTACCCTTAAAACAAAAACTGTCAATTCTTCATGAAATCGAACTTTTGAGTTCTGTATTCTCGTTTCTTTTACTTAAAATTGTTAATATTGGTCTAGTAACATATTTATTATAATTGGTTAATTAATGATTAATTATTTAAACAAATGAAATTAGTTTTTTTTTGTTGAAAATTTGTCCCCCTCCCCTTAAAATTATTACTATTAGTCTATTGGAATATTTAATAACATTGGTTTCTTAATTTGTATTTGTGTAAGGCCATGTGATGAGTGGGTCACGTGACCAGATTCTTACCTTACCGCCACTTTTTTTATTTCCTAACTTATAATCACACGAAACGCCACATCGAGTTGGAAATTTGGAACACTAAACAAGAAGCACTAAGATTAGTGAGTCTGGTTCTAAATTTGTATAATTATGAAATAAGTTTTTTGTTGTAAATAATGTTTTTTGCTTTTTTCAAATTATTAAAGTTTAGCACCAGACCCATCTTTCTTAGTCCTTCTTATTCGTTATCCCAAATTTTCAACTTGATGTGGCGCTTCGTGTAAAAATAATTTGGGAAATAAGAAACGTGGCGGTAAGGAAGGAATCTTGTCACGTGACCCACTAGTCAAATGGCCTTAAACAAATGTTATTTATTTGAATAATTTTTGTTTAAAAATTCGTTTTTTCCCTAAAAATGATCACTATTGGTCTTGTGGAATATTCATTAACATTGGCATATTCATTTTCAATTACTAAAACAAATGAAATTTATTTAAATAATTTCGTTTCGAATTTTTTTTAAAAAAAAATTATTGCTCTGGGTATAGTGGGATATTTATTAGTAATAAATAATTACTGATTAACAATTAATTTAATAATATTTAATTTATCAGTTATATTAAAGTAATAATTTTTATATATAAATTAAAAAAGAAAATAGTTAATCAAACAATGTTGATGAATATTCCACTTAAGAAATATGAATGATTTTGATTAAAAAAAAATAGTTTAACACATTCCATTTTTTGAACAATTAAAAATTAATGAACTAATGTTCATAAATATTCCACTAGACCAATAGTAATAATTTTTAAGGAAAAAAAGAATTTTTCGAAAAAAATTGTTTGAACAAATTCCACTTGTTTAAATATTAAACAATTAATAAATGAATGTTTATAAATATTTCTCTAGGCTAATAGTAATAATCTTCAGGGGGGGGGGATGAATTTTCGAAAAAAAATTATTCAAACAAATTCAGGGCTTGTACTTTAAAGAGCATCTATAAAATGTGTGAGAAATGTGACGAGATGGAAGTTTTAATTTGAGCACATTTGACTCATCTTTTACATATTAAATTTTTAGTTTACCATCTGTATCGACCATTTTCGCCAAATATAACAGAGCTTGAGGAAGTTGGTATGTTCCAGTGAACAAGATTTTGAAATCTCATTCAATCATTTCCGGAAAATGTAATATGTCGTCTCATGTAACAGTTTTGAAAGGAAGTTTTCGACGATGGCATCCTTTTTTTCTACCCCAGTAGCCAAAGTATTTTGCACATTTCATTGACTATGCACTCTTTAAAAATATCGTCAAAAATTTCTACATCAGAATGAATACTTTTTCCAAAAGTGTTACTAAGGAACAACGCGATTCTAGAGTATGGTCCAATTTTTTGTATCAGCTTGATATCAATTTTGTGCAGCGCACATATTTCACTGCTCATCGAAGTGTTGTGACAAAACGAGATTCGTTCGGTTCTTCCGTGGACAGTTGTTTCCTTTTTCATTTTAAAACAGAAATAATATTTTTAAAGTTTGCTTCTTTTAACTTTTATTTTATATCTCGAAAACCGCGATCAAGAACAAAAAGCTGTTATTCATGCAACTAGTAAATAGTTTGCAAAGAGGAACTTTTTTCTGTTTAGAGTAAGATTTCCTCTAATATTCATTATTAGTGCTCTTTTGGTGTCTAGCATACGTTCCGTCACAAATTAAAAATAATTTATCGTCGATGTATAACAATTTTTCTGCCATATCAGTTCTATGATCATGAAAAAGATGATCTCTGTTATAAGAACCTAAACTGAAGCGTTGTGCAAAACGTCATTTTCAAAAAATTTCATTAGATTGGCAGAATATTTGGATAAATCATGTTCATTTTATAACTGTAAGAAAGAAGAAAGCATTTTATTAGAATTCCCAGTAAGTAAATTTGAACAAAAACACTACAAGTGCTTGAGGCGCTGAACGGGATTGGCTATTTTGCAGCGAGATCAAAATCTCTTTAAGAGCATTGAGTTGCTCCCAGTTTAATCCTGAAAATACTTCTAATTGTTTCTCGGAAAGACTATATTCACCTACTTTATCAAGTAAACTCGAATCATACCTCATAGAAAGGGTTTGCATTACTTTGGACATATCTAATGCAGTGATACTTGATGTGTTAGAATGCACATTCAATAGAACAAGATCTTCATCATATATAAGATTTTTAATATGAGCTCGACAGCACCGATTTCCATGTGGTATGTATATTTTCTTCTTAATGTAAGGCTGCGCTCGAGATGTTTCAGAGATCTTAGTTAAATTTATCGTGAAGTAGCAGAGGCAACAATATTTGTGAGAGATGGAGCAGTCTGCTAACTGGAAGTTAAATGTGTTCAACATTAGCAATTTCATAATTTTATTTGAGTTTGATTTCAAATGTTGGATCATTATTAATTGATTCATTGTCGGAAGAAGCGTTCTTCTCGTCAGAATTAGAGACACTTTTGAGATTTTTTTATGAATAGGGAGTCGGCAACTGCGGCGTAGAATGTCATCAACAACTATTATTCGGTTTAATGAAAGAGAAAAATCATTTGCTTCAGTTGCATTTTTTATTCTCTTTTTTTTCTTTTCCTTTTATTCAAGAAAGTATGCAGTACAATCACTACTGCTGACCGATCATAATCAACTTTTGTTTGAAACAAGTGTATAACGGATCCAGAAAGTTAGTATCGTGGTAAGAAGTAAGATAACATGAGAATATTTAACACTGTTCGAAGAAGGATTAGCGGTTCCTAATCCGCCTGAGATAAACACTATTTTGATTTATTAGACGTTTTAGCCTTTCGCCGAACGAGCAGCCCATTACAACACATCAAATTCCAAATTTAAAAATTTGTTGTAATTGTCGATTTTCCTACTTCATTTATTTGAAGCAAATTTTATTATACAACAATTTTTTTAACCACAAACTATTATTTATCTTATCTCATTTAAAATCGAAACTTGAAACTTCACTGCATATAACACTGAAGAATGTTAAATATTTTTGAGTCAATTTTAACATTCTTCAAACTGGCTATATGATTCCAATTAAATATTTCTCAGTTTGGTAATGAAATACCCTATAAATATAAGTCGCTCAATTATAAACAATAATTGTAAAGAATTTATTGTCGAAGGCTTCAATTCAAAAACTTAAATTTTCACGTTAAAATTTGTAATTCAAAATATTTCATTATTTGTAAACAAAATGTTAGCTTTTAGTTTGCATTTTCACAATTTTCTTTGTAAGTTGTAGGTTAGGTCGAGAATAATAAATTCTTGGATTCGTTAATTATTTTCTACGTATGGTTTATAATTCGAAGTTTGCTGGAAAATCCACTGCTTTTTGGATCTTTTGGTTCGGCATCTACTTGCTCTTCTTAAGGTGACTTTAAACCATGTAGGCCAGTCTGTTTACAGCAGTATTTTTCCTTTTTGTCGTAGCTGTTTCACGTCGCCTAGACAGTTTTGCCTCTTTTACTGCTCTGTTCTCAAAATTGCAGGTTCTGTACAGCTCAGCTGTGAACAACATATATGTTTCATACAGCCTGTGCTAATAGCAGGGGTAATTTTTTATTTTACCAAGCTCGTAATACCTTGTTTGAATCCTCTGCAGCATACTTTAATACATTTTATCTTATTCTTTCCTTCTGCATTCGTGGCTTAAATTTCGTAACCAAAGTTTGAAAGTTCATTGTGGCAGTCTTACGAAATTGATCTGTACTCCTTCTCAACAGAATCACTTGCCAGCTTTTTTGGGTATTAAACTCTCGACAATTAATATAAGTGTTATTTATGTGTCCTTGATCTGCGTTGGGAGGTCTGTGCATCTCACAGAGGCAGTCATGACATTTATATTCATTGACAACTTTGTAGGCACGGAATGTAACAGATTGTCCTTCAACTGCTGTACTAAGCCCAGCGAAGGCCGCTTCATTGTTTCTTCCGTATGCATTGACGATATCGTTTCCATGCTGATCATCATCTGGAACAGTTCCATGTGTTTCATCGAGTTCAGTAAGATCATACTCAATTTCATCCGAGTCCATTGCATCACCTGCGTCATCGACAGTATCAGTTTCAATGCACTGCATTGTTCACTCGTTGTTGACTTCTTCGAGAGCAATAAGGGTATTCAACTGCTTTTTTAGTACTACTGGTGATATCGGTGTTAAGTATCATTCATTCTCAGAGCTGGTATTACTTCTGCTTAAAGTTACAATATCCTTCACAGAAACCAAGATCCGAAAGGTCAAACGAATCACTCGAAACGTGGGGTTTGGGTTGAATCCATTGCGTCCTCGCAATGTGGAAAACAATTGCTCGACGGAATCCGTATTGCAAATGACTGTGCACAACTGAAAGAAAGTGTAGGTATAAAGTACATCCCGGTAAAGAATCAGTAAGCCTCGTAAAGTTCCTTCAAGGGCTTTGAAACAAGGTAAACTTTTCAGTTTTACTGATTTTTTTTTCACGTGGTTAGTAGGTCCCCAAGCCAGAGTTTTCTATAACTTCCATGCATCTAGGATTTTCGAAAGATAGAGGGCGTTTCATGGGATTTCTGTCGTAAACATTAGAACTATTACAAACTTCTGTTACGACATTTATCTGGTCCACAAACCAAATCGACTTAGTGATCGTTTTTGATGTTTTGATTCCTGGCACATTTGATTTTTTCGCCGCTGTCATGGCTGCTGCAAGAGTTCCACTCATCATTGGAAGGCATTTCTGAGATTTTGTTTTTGAAAACTGTTCGGAAACAGGTTTTCCCTTGAAATATGTCCAAGCATATTCAAAAGTTAATTTGCAGAGTCAGCTTTCCAAGTGTCAGTAACATCCTCGAAAGAAACTTCTTCCTCCTCAATTATGAGGATCTTGTACCTTTGCCAAGGACTAACAAGGTTTTTTATAATGTGACAAAAGTCATGAAACGCCAAGATCTTTTTTCCTCATGCAGAAAAACGGGTTAGCTTCACTAACTTTCAGCTTTGTAGAAGCTGAACTGTTAGGAATTTCTTGGTCACAAACGAAAAGCTTAACATCACCACAGCACTCTTCGGCTTTGTAGTAAGTTTGAAGATTTACAGTAAGTATGTTGTCTAAGAAAACATTGTTATCGGCTAAAACGTACAAAATTATGACTCGCCACTGATGAAAAGAATGCAACCTGTTCAGAGGCATTGCAAATACTTTATTGACAAGCCTATCTGTCCTGCCAAGGTGGCTAAGATCATCAAACCCCTCGATGATATCCATCTTGGAGTCATACTCCAAACTCTCCATGATGTCTATTTCGCCTATTTATTCCACGCAACTTCTTGCACATTCTGGAATGTGGAAACATTAAACCTGCCTTCCACATTCTTTCATATGCAGATGTCGAATGGTAATTCCAAAGAATAGCCAACAATCTCTCATTCAAAGAAAAAAATGCTTTCCACTTGATATCAGGTCTAAGCTGCAGTTTTATCATTGCCCTGCGCTACTTTTCCTGGATATTCTGTTAAGCTAAAAATTGGTAAAGTTCGAATTTAGGCGGTTCTTTTTCAGGCTGCGTGAGCTTTGCATTTGCACTTTTTGTGCAGTCTGTTTTAAAACCATTGAACGAAGCATGTCATCCTCAGATTGCAACATCAGCATCACTGATAGCGCTAACGTTGCGTCTTCATTAGTGAAAATTCTATTTTCTGACGGTAGCTTGTCTTCATTTTATTCCTGTAAAAACTGCAGAAGACATGTCGGGGGATTAATGCTACTTACCTCATATCTTCTTTCTGCACATTTTTTTGTCAAACTCTGGCATATACTCATCCACTTGATGGTAGTAGATAGGAACTTCCGTATGAATCAACTTTTCATGTGGAGCAGGAGTCGTAAAATTTGCAGATCGGAAGTGCATGTGGCATGGCCTCAAACGTGTTGTGCGGCATTTCCCTTCCGCAATCCCTGTAAAAAAATCTTTATGAATATGCCTACAACATAATCTGCTTTCCTAATTCAAGAAACTCATGCATGTCTTAGGAGTCGAACTTCAATATTGAACTGAAATTATTAAAAATCGAACAGTAACTGATTTTACCAGATTATTACGGATCTGTTTAAAATTAAACAGTTTAAATATTTTAAATTAAAAAATGAACTGTTTACATGTGAAAGCCTTAGTAGTTAGAAAAATGCTAGTTTCTAATTAAGTTTTTATAAACAATGTTCAATTTAGAAATCACTTCAAAATAATAGATTTAAATTTAAACGCCAGTATTAATTTCAAAATCTTACTCAAGTATTGTTTCAGTATGAAATATTCAATTTCAATCCAATCAATTACAAATTTTTAAATTAAAAAACACAAAAAAATTGATAATTTGCATCATCGAGCCATTGGAAACTGAATTGTCACGATTTCAAAGTAATAAATTCAAACATCAAATGTTGCATTTATAATTGTTATCTTAATAATTCGCAATTTAAAAATAAGATTGTTGAATTTTTATTTATAAATAACAATTGAACAATGAATAATTTTTAAAAAATCGTCTACGTTTAAAAAAATATTTCAAAATGTTCAAAAAATTAAAAAACAATTTGAAAGTAGAAAAGATTTTTAAAAATTTGTAACAGAATGTAGATTTCAAATGGTTTTTCATTTGGAAAAAGCACACAATTTCAAAAGAATGTTTCGAGATACTTTAAAACATTTCCAAAGATTTACAAAATTGTACAATAAAATCTGGAAGATTTTAAAACAATTTTTTAGAGAAAATTAAGATTGTTTATTATTATTGCACCATTAAGTCATTTCCTTTTCGGGGTAGGCGTGACTCACTCGGTGGGGAAAGGAGTAATGTGAGCAAGGGATAGAGAATTTTGATATTTATCCAGAATGCTCGTGTTATTCATGTAAATAACACCTTAGTTCCGAAACACTCCTCCAACCCAGGTTGCTGATCAATCTCTCTAGCAATCACCCCAAGTGAAGATCCTTACAAAATCGTTATGTAAGGTTTCCCACTTGGTCCATTAGTATCCAAGGTCGTTTGTTTCAGGCGCCATACACTCTACTGGCAGTCTTTTTATTAACTATTCGCCGCCATACTTCTCAAGCTTCTTTTACGTCCATGTATTTTCTTATGCAGGCTCTCGTGTTTCGGTGGCTTCTTGTGTCTCTTCTAACTAGGGTCTCATTCACACATTCTAAGCATTCTTTCTGCGGTCTACCCCTGGGCACGCTGCCCTTTACTTTACCTTGATACACTTGTTTCGTTTGTCGTTCATTTGGCCTTCTCTCAACATGCCCGAACCATCTTAATCGATTTCTTTCCCATGTGTATTAGCGTCTCTTCTGCGCCACATTCTTTTACAATTATCTCCTTACTTACTTTATCCATCAGAGCTTACTCGCATATTATGCGCATGAATCTCATGCCAACTGCGTTAATTTTACTCTTACCTTTTTCTTTATAAGTCCATGTCTCGATAACGTATAGCAAAGTCTATACAAATATAGAATTATGTATTGCCATTTCAGCTTTATTTGTGCATAGTGGTATCTCACTCTTTCCTTTGAACACTATAGTTTTTGTTTTATATGCTTTAATTTTGAGGCCCATGCTCTTCATGCTTGCATTCAGTTTATGCAACATTCTCTGCAATTCTTCGATTGACTCTGCCATAACAACCTTAGCATCTGCGAACGCTAACCCACGTACTATTCCTGTTTCGAGATCCACACCTTCATCGTCGAAAAGGGCCATTCTTAAATACTTATCAATGAATAATATAAATAACCATAAAGACATAACGCATCCTTGTCTAACTCCTTGAATAATATCGGAACAGTCACTCAATTTCCCATTTACCCTTACACTCGATTTGCTACCCGTATATATTGTTTTTATAGCTTTTAGGAGTCATCCATTCACTCCTTACTCTTTCAAGTCTTCCCAAAGTTTACTTCTATCTACCTTGTCAAAAGCTTTTTCTAGGTCAACAAATGCACAGAAAACTTTTTTTCCTTCTCTGAAACTTTTTTCTGTGATTTGCCTTAAGCTAAATATTTGATTAGTATATGATCTTCCTGGCATAAACCCACTTTCCATTTCCCAAATCTTTTTTTCTATTATTTTCATTACGCTACGAATAAGTATTTTTGAGTTTATTTTACTAACGTTACTTGATAAGCTAATTCCTCTGTAATTATTGCAGTCACTTTTTTCTCCCTTTCTTTTGTATATTAGTGCGATAATTGCCTTTTTCCAATCGTCTGGGACGTCTCCTACCTCGAAACATAAATTTATCAATTCGCATAGTCTATGTGGTATGTACTGGCCATCGGGGTTTAAGCATTTCACGTTAATACTGCCTACACCGGCAGCTTTACCGTTTCTCAAGTTCCTAATCATATCCCTAACCTCAGTGATACAGACTTTCTTAAATGAGTTTTCTAACGAATCGTGTTCTACATCGCAGTAGTGGCGCCCTATATTTTCATCTCCGAATTGTCCCCTAAAATTGTATCTGAAAGCGTCTAGTATTCCGTCTGTATCATGTAGCATTTCCCGATTACTCTTCCTCATGTTGAAAAATTCTGTATTTTGTTCTCTTCTTCTGCTGTAATTTTATCTTTACTTTCCTTAATTAATCGTTTTAGTATTCTCTCTTTGTGTCAGTAATCATTTATACGTCTATTTCTTTCTTCATAGCTAAGACCCGCGATGTTCAAAGTTTTCCTTTAGGCTTCTTCCTTTGTATTTTGGGCAGCCCGAATTTCATCGTTCCACCACGCACCACCAGACATTCTTTCTACAACCGCGGTACCACACACTTCGACCGCAAGCCTAACAATGATATCCCGGAACATTCTCCATGCGTCCTCTATATCTTTGTTTTTATAAGCTCCTCCCATGTTGCCCTATCTATGCTTTCGATTATCTTATTTTGTAAATCTATTCGCATATCCTGTTTCTGTAGATTCTCAATTTTATTCGGGTTTGTTTTGTTCTCTTTGTTCGCTTTTTTCTCCATCCCCGACCGAAGTTAATTTTGGAGATCAGAAAATAGTGATGATTCATTAAACAGTTCGAAACAGTTCGATTTTTTAATTTTCTACTAAATGCACAGATAAATAATTTAGTTTATAAAATAAGCAATTAAACCAATATAGATGTGTATATATATCGGAAATTTCATATCAATCGCTTCACCCAAACATCTCGCAAACGGGCACTTCTTTTTCCACCAAATTCTGCACAGTCCATCTCCAACTTGTGTACTCCTATCTCAAGTTTTTTCAGAATCACTTCCTTCTTTGTTTCAAAATTCAAAGCTCTACAAATTATGAGGAGTTATAATTGAAATATTTTCAATTTTAAAGTCAATTTCTTAATGCAAGATCCTCCAAACCGAAGAAATTTAATATGTAAAACATTAAAATTGCAGACTTTTGAGTTTTGAAACTTAAAGCTTCCCTGATTTTTAATGGTAATTTTTCTAAATCCAGAACTCTTTAAAAAATTAATTTTTAATTTTCTGAATTAGAAGCTCTTTAAATTTCAAACTTTACAATTTATTTATTATTTTGGAATTATGAAAGCATTGCATTGAAAATTAGTCAATTTTGAAGATTTATGTTTTAAAGGTATGTAATTTTGTCATTCAATTTATTTTAATTTTAAAAGTGTTTAGCCTAAAAGATTTAAAATTCAAAATAAAATAAGAACACATATTCTCCTCCCTACCGATAAAAAAACAGATACAATCAGTAACAGCAAATTAATGTTTGAAGCACACTTAATTTGTTGAAAGTTCTAAGAGTATTCTTAGAAAACAAATGACTATCTGCAAAACATTTTTAATCTTTCGAAAAATGGAAAAATTAAGCTATTTCAGCAAAGTGAAACTGTTAAAACAATTTTTGTTTAAGGCATGCACGCGAGTGTTCTGAGAAAGTAAATTAGTAATTAAAAATATTAAAATCTGTCGAAACGTATGATAGTTTTTAAATGTTATATTTAAAAAAACTGACTTGAGATTAAAATCTAAAAGTAGAAAATAAGAGCCACCTTGAGATAGATACTTGTATTTTGTGTATTTTCATTTTCAATTTGTCAATTTTCATTTTTCGAAATACAATAAGTTATCACGAAAATCATTTATAAGAGGAAGTAATTTTCACGAGAATTTTCAAAAAACCTATAAAAATTTCACGAAGAATGTTTCATTATAATCAGACCACTTTTAAATACTTATATTTTTAACGTGTAGTTTTTCTAATGTTGAGGAATAAAAATATATTAATATTCAATGTACATAAAATCCCCCAATAGCAACCAATGTCGTTGCATAGCTACAAGTCGTTGCCACTACTGCTCTTTAGTATATGTTTCAAGAAATTAAAAAATTAATGGGCTTGCATATAATTTCGAAACTTTGGTTTTTCAAAAATTAGCAATGTTAAATATTGACAGAAAAGACATTATACCAAACATAATTTATTGAAAAGGCATTTTATTCATAAAATATATAAGCTTACCTTGATTTTGCGGAATACAGCAACTTTTAAAGTCGATGCGGGTGGATCGTTAATCATGGTAACACTCACAGTACAACTCAGAGTAAAAGATTTAAGTTTTTGCATTGAAGATAAAAGTCACAATAAAAAAAGTTACAGTTTTTGCAATGAAGATAAAACTCACAGTAAAAAAAATGAAGGGTTAGATTGCAGAACAGGGGCGCCACCTCTGTTCTGGCAGGAAAAAAATGTTGTATGTTAACAAACTATTGGAATCCTCAATTTCTGATTTTGAAATAAAATGTTGAAGTTTTCTGATGATTTTGAAAGGTTTCAAGATATGTCCAGGCAAGGGATATGTCCCTTTCCCTAGCTTCTTGTGGGAACAACAATGACAACACCAAACATATTTGTAGTAAGTGGGGTTCAAAACAACAGAACGCGCAGGGCTCCCGACAATAGGTTGGCAAACAATGCCGACCACTCTAGAGCTGGGGGAGCCGATGAAAATGGTTTCAATGCGATGAATCTTCGGAATGTCGGGACCTTCAAGTGGACGGAGCGACTGAAAAACGACTTTCTAGAGTGATACGATGCGAGTGTGACCCCTGAACGGGGTTACATGGCACGGCTGCATGCTCTTTGGTGCGAGATACACCCGGAGCTATCGCACTTTCCGCGGCAACGTCTGCGAAACCATTCCGAATTACTCCGAAAAAGGGACTATCTAAGCGGAACGCCTACTCTATCACAGCTAGTACAGGTCGGCAACAGAAAAAGAGAGGCGACACTAAGACCAACCGCGGGCAGGCATTCAATAGAGGCCTATGGGCTATCAATTATTGTGTGTATAATGCAGCGAGAGCTTTGGCCGATGTGAACCTTAAAACAAAAGCAACGGTTGATCATAAGACCAAAAGCAGAATGAAGGGCTTCACGAAGGGCGGCCAAGCGACGGGGGACTCGGGTGAGCTTACTGACCCAGAAAAAGTAGACCGATAGTAAAGCGGTCGAGACGGAGCTGCGAAAGCGTACCGAGCTCTGAAAGTAGTAAAGATGGCGGGCGGAGCTGCAGAGAGCTTAACGTACACGAGAGAGAGAGACAGAGAGAGAGAATTAAGGCGGAATGGATTCGGTGAGATGAGTGAGCGAGCTTGTAGGATCAGGATTTGTGAGGGCAAGGAGAGAGAGGCTGCAATTTTGTTTGAATTCGAAAGTACTTTTATTCTCAAAAAGGGTACAAGTACCGAAAGCGACCAGGGGACTGAGGTTACCCAACTGAAAGCCCGAATAAGAGTGCGTGCCTTCGCTTGCACACGACCGCTTTCATTTCCGCCAGCCGAGAGGCAGGCCGGTCGGTGATTGGCGCGGTCCTCTTGGCCACTTGCGTCGCTGATGGAGGGGCGTAGCGGCTGCCCCGTCCTTTCCTACTCTACGCAAGGTAGAGTGCGCAGCTTAATTTTAAATCTAGCGGCACATGGCGCGTGGTGCGAAAATTTGAAATCAAGTTAAAATTTGAGAAAAATTACAACACAGGTAGGTTAGAAAAAATAAAAAGTAATTAACTCAGAGTAAAATGAATTAAGATTAAGGCAGGTTAAAAATATAAAATGTCACAAAGTGTAAAATTAGAATACATAAGAGAAAGCACTAAGATAAAATATCGCAAAGTAGAAAAAAAATACATAGAATGGGACAATAGAATATGCCAAGTTGAAAAAAAATTAGAGTTTAATGTACATATACAAATAAGATATCGCAAGGCGAAGTAAAAAATATACATAGTTAAAATAGAAATATAAAAGCTAGATTATGTGTAATTATTATTATGTCACTACCTAACCCTGATATTGTTATGAACAAAGAAAAGAAAAATACGGTAAGTCGTATATTTTACGTTTGATTGTCATGGACCGTTTTTCCGCGTGGATGGAAGAGAGAGAGAGAGAGAGAAAGCGAGTGATGACGCGGAGTGAGTCGTATCTGGCGCGTGATAGGGAAACCTTCCATCACAGCTGCACCAGGTGTGACTTTATTACACTCTTTCTTCCCTGCAAGCATTTACAACTCGGGGAGAAAGTGGCAAGGTCGTTGAATGGCTACTTGAAAGTGATTTAGCCCGGCAGGTTTTCCCAGTTCGAGATTATGTTTAGTAAACACGACTGGGGAATCATTCTGAGCAAATTTGTTTCCAGTGTTTGTCAATATGGGGACTATATCACACTGTTTCTGACCGTGTAATTGAAGGTTTGGAAAACGATATTATTCCTAAATTATCTTTTAAACCTATTTTCGTTTTAGGTACGTTGATGATATTTTGACATGCATTCCTGAAAATAAAAACAAAGAACTTTTGTCTAAATTAAACTCTTATCACCCTACCTTGAAATTTACAATTAAAACTGAAAATAATAACAGAATTAATTTCCTAGACATTACTTTTTACAAAGAAAATAATAGTTTAATAACTAATTGGCACCGAAAATCAATATGATCAGGAAGATATGTCAATTTTCATTCTAATATTTCTATAAAAGACAAAATCTCAGTCATCTATGATAGGGCTATTACACTTTCATACATTAAATTCCAATCACAAAACTTGCATATTGCAGAAGGAACCTTAAAAATTAATAATTATCCGAAAAGTTTCACAAAAAATATGTTAATAAAAGATTAGATGTTTTAAAAAACAGAAAATTGTCAGCCACGATTCAAATCATGGATCAAACGTTGGATTTGAATAAACTCATTGTTCATCCTTTTACTAACAGTCTTACTAGCTTTTACAAAACATTTTTCAAAGACAGAATACAAAACTTATATATTTTATCTTGTTTCGTGTAAGTGTGGATGCGTTTACATTGGCCAGACTGAACGTTATTTTAAGGAGAGAATTAGAGAACATAAAAATGATTGTAGAAAAGATTCAAGAGGTACAGCACTCGTCGTCCACTCTCATACTTTTGATCATAACTTTGACTTTTCCAATGCTAGGATACTGAGGATCGGCGGGATCTCGCGACCTTTGGATGGACGGAGCTACTGAATCACGACTTGCTAGAGTGCTACAATGCGAGTATGGCCCCTGAACGGGGTTACATAGAACGGCTGCATGCTCTGTGGTGCGAGAAACACCCGGAGTTATCGCACTTTTCGCAGCAACGTCTGCGAAACCATGCTGAACTACTCCGAAAAAGGGGCTATGTAAGCGGAACGCCTACTACACCACAGCTAGAACAAGCCGGTAATAGAGAAAGAGAGGCGACACTAAGACCAACCGCGGGCAGGCATCGAATAGAGGAAGAGCGACGCTTTACGACCCGGAGAAACATCAACACCAAGGTTTCTGCCAAGCCTAAAGATCTGGCTGAAATGGATGACGAGCCTCGTGGACATTTTTCCGGAGAATCCGACCTTTGGGCTATCAATTATTGTGTGTATAATGCAGCGAGAGCTTTGGCCTTAAATTATTCCCATTATCTCTAGCACTTCGCCATTTCGACGTGTACTTGTGCGGCAACCCTGCAGATCGAAAGTACAAGGTCACTCATGTATTTTACATGGACGATCTTAAGATCTATGCTAAAGACAGAGAGCAACTGCATCTAGCTCTGGGAATCGTTGAACGATATACTAAGGAAATTGGAATGGAATTTGGGTTAGACAAATGCGCCAAGGTTTATTTGAAGCGAGGTAAACTTAATGGCATCCCTGAAGATCCTGAG